>NC_057796.1:204725733-204884762 GCF_018294505.1 Triticum aestivum | reverse complement strand
AAAATTGGTTTCATTTCTTGTTTATCATGTATGTTCATACTTATTTGCATGATGGAGGATGTATTGATAGATTGCTCTCCTTCGAGATATTATTTGCATCATAGGCTGGATGAGATTCATACTTTATAATTAACTATTGCAATCTTTTAGAGTTGTAGGAGCCGAAGATACATTTTGGAATTTGAACTGCTGCCCTATTATGCACGTTCGAGGTTGTCCTTCTTGTTTGGTAGCACTGTCTCTAATTCAACCCTCTAAAGAGCTCCAAGCTAAACAAGAGCAACTATTCATGATCATTATATCTCTATCATCAACTATTTTTCCCATATTTTTTATGAGGGCTAAGGACTAGGCTCGGAAAACTCAGCTGCTGATGTTTTAATGAATGGAAGATCTAAAAGCCTCTGAAAGATTTTGGTTCTATAGACGTGGAACTTTCTTTATAGAGTGGGGCCTTAGCTTCTAGAGTGAACGACGATGGGGATCAAAATACAATATTAATGAGATTCTTTGTTCACATACGTTGATTTCAGTGTGTTCGGCTGCAATTTGATAGATTCTCTTTGGTATGTTCTTAGAACTATTTTAACTACATTTGTATGCATGCCATTATGTTGCAAGAACTTACCAAATATATGTTTGATGAATTAAATGTGCTCTGCTTGAAAGAAAGTACTGCACATCATTATGTGCGTCATTAAGCTTACCTGAGGACTACTACTGTAGCAGGGATTGTTTTCTTACATTTCATTGCCCAACTTCATATCATAATGATGTGTTATTGATCTTACTTGAGCACTAACATTGTAGCAATGATTGTTTTCTTATGTTGCATTACCCAAATTTATGGATGGATCTCTTCATTCTTGCCAATAAGCTCTTTGGTATAAGCTTTGAAGCCCGAGTTTGAGTCCTCTGTGCCCGAGTTTAGCCCTCCATGACTGTGACCGAGTTCACTTGCTTGGGTTTCCCATACCCGAGTTTGAGTCCTTTGTGCCTGAGTCCTCCATGCTCGAGTTTTAGCCCTCCATGATAAGGTCTGGGCACGAGTTCCCCATGACTTAGTATGGGTACCCTTTCCTCAATTCTAAGTCCTTACGCAAGTCAATTTGAATTTGCATTGCCCGAATTCGGGTTGGCTGGTTCTGATTCCTAGCTACTTGATCTTGAGTTAGCTGTGTCTAATTCCTCAATGTGTAACGGGTGTACTTTTGGTTATAGTTTCTTATAGTTATCTCATATATGGACTAAGTATTCATAGTATCATCTATGCATTGGGTTCTGTGCCAGGCTATTCCTGCTCGTTATTTCGACACCACTTTTGGGAGTATATAATAAAACTACGAAGTCAGTTTAAGCACTTTTAGTATTCTTTGTAAATACTTTCTGCATGTGGGACTTTAGACTGTTATCATATATACTATCATGCCGTAAACCAAACTCGTACTTAGCGAACAATTCATAAAAACTATTTCATATAATTTGCTTAACTTCTCAGACACATTTGGTTTTTGCATCAATGGCGCAATGGATCATCTAGTAATAGAGAGTGAAGTGATAGGAACCCACAACTTCCAAGACAAGAGGCAAAATGTCGGGAATAGAGAGTGAACTGATATGGATCTATATGCAGATTAAAAGAGGAACCACTCATCATATGGAAGAAACTTGGGCGATCTGGAGTTGACTTAATTCTAGATAGTTTGCTCCAGTATCTGCCCATGGTAACTGAATCTTACAGCTAGTTTTTGCTGAAAAATGAACACGGTTTTCTCAAAACATGAATTTGTTTGGCCTATCACAACATGGCCCCATTAATTCGGTGTTGTAATAATTTAATCATGTAAGTTTTCAACAACATTGCATCAATGGCTACCATGAATCGTATAGACTTGGCTTGTCTTCTTCCTTTGTCCATACTCTTATTCTTCATTATTTAGACAAATCATTAATACATAGAATCTATTGCACAGAAGGGTGGCAACCACCCGGTCCACCATAGTAGACATGTGCCCCATCACTATTGTGATGAAATGAATCAACCGTGTAGCATGGTGGTTTTGTAGAATAAGCAAAGCTCTTATCGAAGTTCAAATCAACAAGTTTGTAACTGCTATCTACTATTTTAACATCCCAAGCATAGGCGGCCTTTCCATTCCCATCAGCTGCGAAATGTCCACTTCCCATCTGCGGTGGGTCTTGATGAATTGTTGGTCCATTAACAAGTCCACCAAATTCTACTATATTCGCCTTGACTCTTAGTTTTGTAAAATATAAATTTGGCCAATATCCTATGGATTTTGTGTCATAGAATAGCCACCAGTGCTTCTTCTTCGGATCCTAACAAGAGCCAAGTGAATTCAAATAGACATATATTAAAAAACAGTGAATTGTCTCTAGTATTAAGAATATATTAATAGTTTGCATTATGCGTAAAATAATAGCCAACTTTTCTTTGACCTCATTTTCTTTGGCTTTATTGATAACTCTGGCAACATGTCTCTTGTTTTCAAATAAGAACCTAACACATGGTTTTTAACGGTGATTGCTAAAGAAATTATATACATTGTGCATTATATATGGTAGCATTATTTTTGTCTTGCGCATAAAATAATTTATTAACCGATTCTTTAACTTGCAATGTATGATTGTAAAAAATATTGGATGAAAATGAAACAATTTATAGAATATGTATAACAAGCTTAAATTGGCAACCCATCAAATAATGAAATTATCTAGGTGCAAAAGTTTATTCCATAGTTATCAACATACCAAAACAACCAATATAGATTATATCCTAAAAAATTAGTATTGAAATAGGGTCGTTTGGAGGATGATTGACAGTTGCTTTGGAAGTTGAGAAAATGAGAAATTTGAATGCTTATATAGTTGATGTGGAAATTAGAATTTGAATATAAGTTTGGTTGCTAAAATCATTTTTTTATTGAGAGTAACTAATGCTGCATTTTTAAGTACTTAGAAATACCTGGAAAAGCATAAGTTGTAAATCCACTTGCTTTCCATTGTAGGTAGAAACCGGAGATATTCTTGCCCCAACTCCAATGTGAGGTACTGTTTGCACAAAACCTTGGCAATGAAAATCCATGCAAGACTTTTGGTTGTTCCCCAGCTGTCCATTTGAAAATAATGTTCAAAATGTATTATGTTATTTTTCTCATATACTTATCATAGATATTAATTTAGTTACAAGTAATATTATGAGTTACCCTTTAATAAGACCTTAATACATACCCAAATCATATGGAACCTAGCAAAGCTGTCTCCAAAAGTCTGTGATACCTAAAAAGTAATCCAATAAAAATAATATTAGTGCCTTTATATGATTGATGTATGTCTAGACTCACCATTATATCTTTCTAATAATACGTAATGTAGAATGAGAACAATTAACTTACAGTTAGTTTGCAAATGAAGATTCTTGTTAAAAAAACTAATGTGAGGCAATATCATACATATATTGGTAAACCTATTTTTGTATGCGGATATAAGAAAATAGGTACTGAGGGTAATGTTAAGCTTAATATCTAGGGACCATATACTATGAACTCCATCCATGTCTCATCAAATTTTAAACAATTTAAATCCTACTTTTATTGTCCATGATGAATTAGTATTATCTTAACTCAGGTGCCTCTTGCACTATAGTACACTACACTAATTGTAGATGTGACTTCTCTCACCTTTGCTATGATTCAGACGGATATTAGAAACTAAGTTTATATTATGTCATTATTTCGAGATAACCTATGTTTTTAAGGGTTGAATAAAATATATTTATTAATGTGTATTAAATCTTGAAATTGGTATAACAATATCAACATACAATATTTCAAAATGTATAGTTATGTAGTTGATTAGTTTTGTTGCTATATATGTCCCCCGTGGTTTATTGAAGGATTTGATATGTATGTAACATGCGTATTCATATAGTAGATATATTTCCAATGCAATAGGAACCCACATGAAAAAAATGAGGTACATGAAATTGACCATAATAAATATAGAAGTACCAACATAAAAATATAATATAGTACATATATATTGTTATATATAAAGTACATGAAATTGTCCATAATAAATATGTAAGTAACAATATGAAAAATGCTATAAGCAGTCACGTTTTCCATTTTGTTTCATCATGCATACCATTGAACCAACTGCAATGGCCTCAAGAGGACCATCCTCACCATGCATTAGAGTAAGTACTTGTGAACTAAAATCTCCATGTTCTTTCACTTGTGGCTCATAAATGTTAAGTGTTACTCGTGCGCCATATATATCACCATCGGTCTTGATCCCAGCTATCTACATATGATGGCATAATTATAAGAACTTTATCAAACCTCTTTATGAATAAGATCTACGGAATACATTTCGTCCTGCCACATGGTAAATGAATCAATTATGCATCATCAATAAGACTTAATTTAGTGGGAATATCTAATTGTTCAAGCCTTTATGTGGACGTAATAAGTTATGCATGCAATAGTATTACTATTAATGTAATTGAAGTAATATAAAAATATTAAAAATTATTATTCCAGGTTAGAAAGAATACCTCGCCTCCAGCAGCAAGAGAATTATTGCTCCACAGGGGAATGTGTCCAACTTTATTAGTTTTTTGTAATATTGGTACCGTACCTACTGGGCATGCAACCATAGGCAACTATGACTCCGTTGTGTTAGCTGAAGATGATGATTTCATGTGGAAACCTTTTGGATAAGAGCTTGGTTTCATCTGCGGCAAGGAAATATACAAATGTCAAAATCAAGAAAATCCAATATAGCACATTTCTATAATACTCCCTTAATATTTTTACATCTAACTTTGACCATTGATTTTACCAACAAAATGCGAGTTATATGCCATAAAGACATGGGATGCAAATTTGAAAGAACTTTTGGATAATATATTTTTTATAACATACATCCCACATTTTCTTGGCCAAAATTATAACTCGAAGTTTGACTAAAAAGGAAGTGGATTTGTATATAAAAATTTGGGGATATGTCACATTTTGGGATAAAATTTCTTTGCGGTAACTTCACTCGACATGTAATATGATTTTCTATGATTCTACCATAAGAAAAGAAGAAGATGGTTGAAAGGACATAATAAAAAATTATAAAGGCTATCAAAATAGAAATAATTTCATTAAAAAGTATGGAGGATAGATATACCTGTAGCGAATGGTTCTTTAGTAGCGGATGATGAAGAGTTGGTTGTTGATCAATGTCAACACAATCAAAGAGTTCACCAAATTTTGTCTGATTTGAAATTTTAGTTAATTGCTTCATGTTGAAAGGATTGTTCTCAAAATAAGGGAAGTAAGAAATTATTAGGTGAACATACCGAAACGGTCCTTTTGACATGTTTCTTAATGATCTCCTGAAAGTCTTCTTCTTCACTCGTTTGGTGTGTGTTCACCTTTACTCCCAGAGCTAGAGTAAGGTAAGCAACAAGAATAGTTGCTACAATTTGTGGTAGTACTTTCATTGTGGAAATCAAGAATTTCCAGTATATCATATAGATCTATGCACCCTCTTTTATAGACACATATGCGGTTGTCTTCCTCACATCCTCAGACCCATTCCTGATATCTTTTTCTTGTGGTGATGACACATGGATATCAACATATATCTTAAAGATTTTTTTGTAGTGGGCATATCAAAAAGTTATTGTTAAAATATCTTCAATAATTGTATAGTCAATAATAATGTGTGATTTTGTATATCTATAAATCATGTTTTATCGATATATATATATATATATATATATATATATATATATATATATATGATCATTAGTGTCTTCCTCGTATTCTGTGGGTACTCAACACGTGTATGTGACTCATTGCATTTGAGGTGCATTCAAACGTATGACACGTAGACGCAGTAGTCTAGGTGTCAAAATTTAAAGAATTGCATATTTTGAGAATCTAAGTCACATCCATTCTAGCCATCTTTTCTCACATGGTCGTGACACATCAATATGAAAATATATCTTAAAGATTTTGCATTAGTGGGTGTATCAAAATATTATTGTTTCCATATGTCCGTTGATTGTATATTTAATATTAACATGTGAATTTATTTCATATGTGGTCATGACACATGGATATCAAAATATATCTTAAATATTTTTGTGTTAGTGATCATATAAATATTTATTGTTTACATATCTTCATTCATTGTATAGTCAATAATAATGTGTGACTTTATTTCATTTAGTTGCACAATACATCTAGTTGTGAAATCTAATAGAGATAAAAGTGATGCTCCTTGCTTTCTAGATGCTAAGGATTCACTTTATTATTATTCAAAAATAAGAATGCATTTAATATGCTATAAAAAACATTAGTCGAAATCCAAGGTAAATTACTCTTCCAATGACAATCCACATCGATTCAAGCATGCATACTAGTATAGCTGGTTGATGGCTATATCATGCTTCTATGTCATCTCAAACCAGCATTTATAATGAATTGTTCAACTAGGTTGGCAATCACATAGTCCTTTTTAGACATTCTCTCTTTATATTTCCTCCATATTTATTATGTTTTATCTTCTGGCACATATAGAGGTAGTCTATTGCATGAGAGCCAACTCCCCTCAAATTTTCCTTCTCTATCCTCCACGTACCATAAGTGACACACAAAAGGGATATTGATTTCTAATATACGCTTCTATTCTTGTAGGCCTTGTTGGGCCTCTAAGCGTAGAGGATTCTAAGAGAACAACAAATTCCCCCTAGTGGATGCCCTAAGGTTCATCAATTTGTAAGAGATGTAGCACTAGTGTAGAATGAGGCTAAGGAGACACATCTATCACAAACCCTTGAAACAAACTGTGTGTGATGCAGGCATCGCAGATAGTAGAAAAAAAACCGTGCGCCTGCAAACAAAATGTGTGCGATGGCACATCCACTAGGAATGATTTTGAATGCAAATTAGTGTGATAAGGGGCACATAGTACGGTATAACATTGTGATCAACTGTCATAATGCAAACAATTGAGAATTTCTAATCGTGTGCGTTTATTGGCCAACCAATTGAATATATCAGTAGTATGCGATGATTGAAAGCATCACACAAATTGTGTAATATCTGATGGTAACTAATGTGCGGTAACTTGTGCTAGCGCATACGATTGTGCGGTAAGAATTGTGTGCTCTATAGGGCACATAATTGATTTAAAGGAATTGTGTACGATATTGATAATTGTGGCTCACGATTTTGTCATCTAGGTGAGGTGCGATGTGACTTGCTATGTCTAAAGAACAACATCCTCTACTGTTCAGAACAACAACTTATACTTAGAATATCATTGCATAATCAAACTAAACATCCATTACATAAGTAACTAAACATCATAGTGCATATCTTCTTGCATAATTACCTAAACTATAGACATTAAATTATGGATAGTGATGAGCTACCCATCCTCGCCGGAGGAGGAGCAGTAGTTGAGATACACTTAGTCGGAGCTCTCCATCGTCGGTGCTTCCTTGAGCCCGATGGTCTTGATGTTGAAATATTCCCTAGCACCTTGCAAAATCATTTCTTGGAAGGAGGGATCGACATCCTTGTCAGCATAGATCAACTCCTTGATAATCTCATAAGATCGCAATGCCTCCTTGGTGGCATCCACGACAACTTTGACGTGTGCGACAGTGGCCATGTGAAAGTGAAACTAATCCCCGGGTGGTTTTGGTAATTCATAACAACATATATCTCATTGAACTAATGCCCGTTTGAGATAAGTATTTTAGGATGTTCAATGATTGGCATGGCATGAACTAGAGATGTGGACCCCTCAAAATGTTAAGGACAAGGATTTGCAAAATCTCAAGACTCGAAATTTTTGTTTGAGTGATCCAAGATCACATTGAGTCCATGGGAAAGCCAATACTATTAATTAGAAGGGGATGAGGTGTTGCTTAATGATCTTGTTGCTCAAGTGCTTAGTGATATTGCTTCAAACCCTCAACCACTTTCTCTATCCAAATATGTCCAAAACCTAAATTCCAACTCGGCCCACCGATATTTCCTACCCGGAGACACCGAGTTCATCTGGACTTAGCCACTGCCAAAACCCTAACAATTTGCATCCACCGATATGGATCTCGGTCCCACCGAGATGACTTTGCCAGCTCTCTGTTGCTTGTTGCAATTATTTTGGTCTCACCGAAAATTGCAATCGGTCCCACCGAGATGGCTTGACCGATTCTCTGTTGCTTATTGGTTCACTTCGGTCCCACCGAGATGATGCAATCGGCGCCACCGAGTTGAGGTTTGCCCTAAGCCCTTGCACATTGGTCCATCTGAGTTGTTCCAGTCGGTCCCACTGAGATTCCTAACGTTCATATTTTTACATAGATCGGTGCCACCGAGTTTTCTGATCGGTGCCACCGAGATGGGTCAAAAGTGTGTAACGGTTGGATTTTGTGTGGAGGCTATATATACCCCTCCACCCCTTCTTCCTTAAAGGGGAGAGCCATCAGAACGTGCCTACACTTCCACCATTCATTTTTAGAGAGAGAACCACCTACTCATGTGTTGAGATCAAGAGATTCCAATCCTACCATTTGAACCTTGATTTCTAGCCTTTCCCAAGTTGCTTTCCACTCAAATCCTTCTTCCACCATAGCCAAATCTGTGAGAGAGAGTTGAGTGTTGGGAGACTATCACTTGTAGCGCAAGAGCAAGGAGTTCATCATGAACAAACCATCTATTACCTTTTGGAGAGTGGTGTCTCCTAGATTGCTTAGGTGTCGCTTGGGAGCCTCCGACGTGATGTGGAGTTGAACCAAGAAGTTTGTAAGGGAAAGGAGATCTCCTACATCATGAAGATCTACCCAAGTGAGGCAAGTCCTTCGTGGGCGACGGCCATGATGGGATAGACAAGGTTGCTTCTTCATGGACCCTTCGTGGGTGGAGCCCTCCATGGACTTGCGCAGCCGTTACCCTTCGTGGGTTGAAGTCTCCATCAACATGGGTGTACGATAGCACCACCTATCGGAACAACATAGAAAATCTTCGTGTTCCCCATTGTGCTTGCTGTAGGCGTTCTGGGAAGGGGGGTACCCAGACTTGCCTGCCTGCGGCCCACAGAGTGGCTCCATCAACAGCCTGATACAACCCAGCTTTAACGACAACAACTCAAGACCCTTGCGAGGGGCCAAGCCTCGCAAGGCGGACGACACCAAGACCTCCACGAGGAGCGGCCTCCTCAGGCTGGCTCTTGAGGAGCGGAGATTTCTATGCAAGCCTCACCTCGCGAGGTACGGATGACGTGAGCCATGACGACCAAGGCCAGGCGGGCGCCAGCGGGTGCAGTGTACTAGTTTCCTCTTTTGTGCTAAAAAGGCAAGCGCAGGCGAGGAGTCCCGAGGAATCAGCCAAAGGTTTCCATTCCCATGCAACAAGACCAAGACCGCCTGGATGGCATGACAGACATCATCACTGAGCCCACCACAACGTCACGACCAGAGGCTTTTGCAGGCGAAGACTACTTTTGTCAGGATAGCATGTACTAGTTGTCTCCCTTCGAATTTGGCCGTTGTGGGATTCCTTCCCGCCTCCATTTGGGAAGAGGACCAAGGCCACTATAAATAGGACTTAGCCACCACCATAGAGGGGGGATTGTCCATTCCACCCTCACACTCACCAGCTCAGCCGAGCCCAAGAACACCTCTCCTCCTGAGGCTGTTCGCCACTATACTAGTTCATCCTCAGTTTGCCCCTCAAGGCCAATCCACCACAAAGTAGGAGTAGGGTTTTACATCGCAAGGTGGCCCGAACCTGGGTAAACTGATGTGTCCCATTTCCTTACAGTTTGTCGAGCTAGGCCGACAGATTAGCGAGTAGGCAGACCGGGGAGGACGAGTTCTTTGAACGCACCCCAGAGTTCGAACCTCTCAAGGGTTTGTGGAACCTAAAATCCAACATTTGGCGTGCCAGGTAGGGGTGCATCGGAGCCTCTCTTCCGCCGGTCGACCCGCCACCGCTCCACCGCTTACATGGCTGACGCCCATCGAGCTTGTGCTGAGCGCCGGGCCGCTCTCACTGCCCGCGTCGCTCAGACGGCGCTAGCGGGTGACGGCTGTCCTCGCCGTCCCCCGTCTCCAGCGGTGAACGCCGCCACCGGCCCCGCGGGGCATGAGCAGCAAGCTTCATCGCTGCACCCTTCTGTGCGGCGGGACGGGCGCACCGCCACCCCGTCGCTGACTCCGGTTGGTTCATCGTCTCATGCTCGTCGCGGGCCGGCGAACGTGCAGGCTGTGTTGCTCATGGCGCGCGAGCTCCTGCGCTACCGCCCCGTCGACGACCTCTACGAACACTGGCTGGACCGCATCACCGAGCTCGTCAGCGCCGCCGGGGACTCTCCTGCACTGCCCCGCTCGCTGCCTCACCCGCCGTCTGCCGCGGGTGATGTAGCCCACGGAGCACCTCCTCCACCTCCCCGTCAAGACGTCACCCTCGGGCCAAGGCGCGAGGCCCGACGGCATGACCCGCCGCGCAGGGCGCCAGCGCATGAAGAAGAAAGCTGCCAAGTGGTGCAGCGGCCACAAGAAGATGCTCGTGCACTCCCAGCACCGCCACGTCAAGACCGCGCGCCGCCTGCGGCGGTGGCGCGGAGCGCCAAGATCAGGCTCCACCTCCATGACGGGCTCCCGTGACCACAACGGGTTGGCGTGCCTTCACTCCAGAGCTACGCAGCATCGTCTGGCCGGGGAAGTTCAAGCCCGACCTGCCTCCATGCTACGATGGCACCCCTGACCTGCTGAGTTCCTACAGCTCTCCGAGCTGAGCATCGAGGCAGCCAACGGTGATGAAAAGGTCATGGCGAACTGGTTCCCATGGCCCTCAAGGATGGCACGCACTCGTGGCTCCTGAACCTGCCCGCGGGATCAATCTCTTCCTGGGACGAAATGCGAGAGCGTTTCGTCGCCAACTTCTAGGGAACTCGCGACCGCCCACCGGCTGCGGGTGACCTACGGCGCATCATGCAACAGTCGGGAGAGACCTTGTAGAAGTACATCCAGTGCTTCAACAACGTTCGCCTCAAGATCCCCAAGGTGTCGGATGAAGCCACCATCTCGGCGTTCACTGATGGCGTTCGCGATGTCAAGATGAAGGAGGAGCTCGCCATACACGAGGGCCTGTGCACGGCTCTGGAGATGTTCAACATGGCAACCAACTGTGCAGGAGCTGAGGAAGGTCGCCTCTCCCTCCTAGAGCTCCCAGGGGCTGACCCAAAAGACTAGGAAGCCAAGGCCAAGGACGTGAAGCGCAAGGGACCGGCCATGCTCGCGGCCGAACCAGAGATGAAGCGCGATTGCGACCACCCAGAGTCACCCAAGGGCAGCCGCTCGTTCTGCGTCTTCCACAACGTGTGTAGCCACAACACCAATGATTGCCAGGAGCTCAGGGCCATCCGCGACGGGCGCCCCGGTCGTCGCCCTGAGCGCAATGATCGAGGCTTTGGCCGTGGAGGAGGCCGAAGTGGAGGACGATGGGATAGCCGTGACCCTCGCCACGAGTGGCCTGATCAGCCTCGTGAGGACCGCTGGCAGGGCCAGCCTCACGAGGGCCCCTGGAGGGACCAACCTCGTGAGGACCGCCCTCAGGGCAACGCCGGCCTTCCTCCGCTGCCGCCACCACCAAGAAGGAATGACGACCACCACCAGGACGAGGGGTCTGGGGGCTTCCAGGAGCCTCGTGCCATTGCCTGCATCCTGGGTGGCGCTCAGGCCCCTGCCTCTCATCGCATCTTCAAGTAGTTTGCCCGTGAGGTGAACGCGGCCCTCCCCAAGCTTGAGGCTACGCGTCCGCTCAGGTGGTCCAAGTGCACCATCACCTTCATCTCATCCGGCCAGCTCAAGTGCGCGGCAACTGCCGATGCTCTCCCGATGCTCTGCTCACCTACCATCAACAATGTCCTCGTCACCAAGACTCTCATTGATAGCGGTGCGGGACTCCATGTCCTCTCCATCGAGACGTTCGACTGACTCTAGGTGCCCTATGACCAGCTACAGCCTACCAAGCCTTTCTCATGAGTGACCGACGGCTCCACCATCCCGATAGGGCAGATCCGCCTCCCTGTCACCTTCGGCAAGCGCGACAACTACCACACTGAGCTCATCGACTTCGATGTCACCGACATTCGCCTTCCATACAACACCATCCTTGGGTATCCGGCCCTGGCCAAGTTCATGGCAGTGACTCATCATGGTTACAATGTCCTCAAGATGCCAGGGAGCTGCGGCGTCATCATGGTCGCCTGCGAGGAGAAGGACGCAGTGTGCTCTCTCAAGCGCGCCTACCAGGCTACGAAGGTCGAGAACCCAGACGACGAAGGAACCGTCTACCCTCCTGAGGCTGTCCCCAATAAGAAGAAGAAGCTGCTCCGCCAAGAGCGAGGTGTCCAGCGGCACCACCTCAGGACCTGCGCCTGCCGACGGGGCGCCTCCCTCTCTCGCATAGGAAGGCGCACTCAGCGCCCCTCTCAGACTGGGCTCGGGGGCTCTCCTCTGGAGGGCCTCTGACCTGGCCAACGTCATGAGGGAGGCGCTCGGGCACCACGTGGAGGCATGCTTCGGCGCGTGCTTCCGCCAGGAGGGTACAAGGCGCAAGGTGCCAGGTGCTCAGGAGTTCATCACCAAGGCAATTGAGGAGCTTCAGGAGGCAAGAGCTATGCGAGGCGACCATTGCCCACCCCCCAGCGCGGCTCCTTGTCCCGACGAGGACAGTGAGTTGCGCGTCTGCTTCAAGATCCCAGGGCTCAACAGGTCCGCATCTCAGGAGTGCTTCTGGCCGTCACGCGCTGGCAGGTGCGAGGGCCCCCCCTCACAGCTATGTTTGCATGCCTTTTGGCTCGCTGAACAGGGCCGTCGTGCATCAACATCACATGCGGAGCGTCCTGGCGGCTCAGGAGGCCAGGCACCAGGAGATCCCGACGGAAATGGAGACGGTTCCTCGCGAGCCCCCGGGCCCCCAGAGCCTCCCGAGGTTCAGGACCTGGGTGGCTCATTAGGAGCAACTTTTGTGGCACGCGTCTTCGACTACTCCAACATCTCTTCAACAATGGTGCCAAGTGACATTTTTTGGTTTGTTCAGTTGGGGCGCCCCTCGGGCTGCATTATCCCCAAGCCGCGTGGGTCCGTCCCTGCGGCATGTATCGTTTTGCATCTATCAGAACTAGCTCTACCCTATCCATGAGTTGATTTATGATTATCACCTGCCTGTCTGGTGCTTCGTCACCATGAACGTCGTATGCCCTTGCAAGCCCACCCACGACCGCCTCATGATTAAGGACTGTCACGGCGTCTGTGCTCGGGTCCGTCCCTGCAGCGTTGCTAAACCCAAGTGGCTGAGCTCTGGCTCAGGGGCCAGCTCCCGTACACGTCACCTCCCATGTTCCTTGGTGCCTTGTTCTCGCTTGAGCTAATCAGGGGTGGGTAAGTTAGGGCGCATGACCCGGTGCCTCGCCACCGTGGGAGCCGCGCACTGGTTGTCTTTATTCAGGACTTTCGCATGAGAAGACTGGGCACGGCGTCTGTGGTCGGGTCCGTCCCTGCAGCGTTGACAAACCCAACGGCTGAGCTCTGTCTGGTAGGACGGCCCCGTTCACGTCACCTCCTGGGGTCGTTGGTGTTTGGCCTTCTCATGCCATAACCTCAGGAGATTCACTCGGTGCAGGTTGCCTAACCATCTCGCGGGACTATCACAAGTGTTACGAATCAAATTTAGGCGCAACCCTCCTTGAGGTAGGGCCTCGTGAGTCCCGCGTTGGCTCACGAGTGCCCATACACACCTCCTCTAGCCATGTTGTGCAAGCCACATGTCAGGGCGGGGCTGTACATGCCCCGGGGTCTCCCCTCAGAGGGAGCCCCCACCCATGCACCTGTGGAAGCACCATGCTTTGCGCTGGTAGTCGACACGGTCGACGAGCGGCTATGCCCGTGCAAGAGCGAAAGCGCCATGCTCCGTGCCGGTGATAAACAACTGAGGGTGGCCTCATGGCTGCATTAACCTCAGGGAGCCACCAGGCTCGGTGTCCAGTCTCACCGCGCTGCTTTCCCTCGGGAGGGTAGCGCGAGGGGGCTGGGCACGGGGGCTACGCTCAGGTCATGCTTGGCATACGCCACCTTGCCAGGTCCCTCGGACCTGGTCTTCGCACATCCCTCCTGAGCGAGAGCCCGACGAGGACAGGTATGGTTTTTTTTTGTTTCCAAGTCAAGGGGGATCCCTGGGCATCGCGACCCAGGGGCCTAACTGGTCACGTGGCCCGTCACCCCTTGGTCTCGTCCTGGTGATCCAGATGCCCCAATGGTGGCTGAGGTACGCGCGGGACCGGGCCCTGCCGACGCAGAACGCCAAGACCTACTCTCGCGTCTCCTTCCCGAGAGTTGTTCGTACGTCAAGGGGGACTCCTGGGCATCGCGACTTAGGAGCCTAACTGGCCACGTAGCCCCTCACCCCTTGGTCTCGTCCTGGTGATCCGGACGCCCCAATGGCGGCTGAGGTACGTGCGGGACCGGGCCCTACAGACGCAGAAGGCCAAGACCTACTCTCACGTCTCCTTCCCGAGAGCTGTTCGTACGTCAAGGGGGACTCCTGAGCATCGTGACTCAGAAGCCTAACTGGCCACGTAGCCCCTCACCCCTTGGTCTCGTCCTGGCGATCCGGATGACCCAATGGCGGCTGAGGTATGCGCGGGGCGGGGCCGTGCCGACGCAGAACATTAAAGAAAACGGAAAGGAAATCGCAGAAACCTAGCAAAATTATTACAAAACATACTGTCTCTTAAAAGTACCAAGCACAAGTTCTTACGCCTCCACGAGGCACGACACATGTTGCAGGACTTAAAACAGGAGGGGAGCACCGCCATCGAGCTTCTTCTTCAGCCTTGGACGCCGCCATCGCCCACTTGGGGAGCCCTGTCGTCGGCAATGTCACTGTCGTCCTTGCCGCCGGCCGTGGTCACAGGGTCAACGATGAGGAACTTCCGCAGCAGGGCCTTCACCTGATCCTTCACGGCCTCGGCAGCAATGGTGTAGCGCTCAGGATCCACGGGCTCAAGCAAAGCGCCAAGGTCAAAGCTGCGGACCTGAAGACGGAGGTGGCTGAAGACGCGCGTCACAGCCGAGGTGGAGAGCGCGCGGGCTTCTACTTCCACCATGGGCCCTACTCCAATGACGATGCCTCGAGCGCCGTGGTGAGCTTGAGAAGCAGCCCGGCGGGGCCTTCCTCCAGAGTCACCAGCGGCTCCTTGTACCCGCTCCCATAGAGATCCTGCAGTGCCTTGTGGGACCTCTTCTCAAGGGAGTCAAAGGCGGCGTGCCCCGCGGTAGCCGCCTCCTCAGCCTTGGCAAGGAGTTTCTCCCTGGCCTCCAGCCGAGCCTCCTCCCTGGAGACGAACTTGGTGTGGGACGCCTGGGATGCCTCCACTTCTCCCTTCAGCTTGTCCAGGAGACCGCGCTATGTGGCCTGTTCCCGGGCTACCTGCTCTAGCTCAGCGTCACGGTCGGTAATCGCAGCTTCCCGGGCCTTCAGCTCCTCCTCCCGCACCTCGAGCTGGTGGGCCTGGGCGGCCTACTTGTCACAGAGGGTCTTCAGCTCGGCCTCCGCCACACGACAACGCTCTTCGACAGCCTCGACAGCCTTCAACGCCACATCACGGGCGGCTGCAGCCAAGTCGGCCACCTTCCGGACCTCCTCTGCGGCCGCCTCGGCCTGGCCCCAGGCTGCCCTGATGGACGCGTCGGCCCGGAGCCTCCCCGAGATCACCTCCAGGCGCTCCGACGCCCTGCATCAGGGGCCCTGAAGTTTGTCCTAGAGCCGGTCCGGCATGGAGAAGGCCTCCTCCAAAGCATAGGGTGCGGCAGAAGAACCACGGCTCGCCGGCGTAATGGCTAGGGAAGGAAGCGGCACCGGTGTCAAGACTGGCGAGGCAGCAGCAACAGAGAGGACCAGGGGCTCGGGAGCCCTCGGGTCCTCAGCAGGCGGGCTGAGGGCGAGCGCCTCCGGAGTCTGCTCAGCCGCAGGGATTGTCTTCTCATGAGGCAGAGCCCCAGAGCCTCGGGAGGACAGCCCTGCCGCAGGAGCACGGGAGGTAGCCTCGTCCTTTTGAGCCGGAGTCGTTGCGGGCACGGTAGGTCGCTTGACCTCGACGGCTCCAGCATCCTCCTTCTTCCTCTTCGTTGTTGACATCAGCCTGGCATCAAGATGGAGATATTGGGTACTGCGTCAAGATCAAAGAGCAAGGGCAAGGGAATACACTTACTGGTCTGTGGCGACATACTCCCTCGTCCTCTTCAGGAGAGTGATGACCGCAGGCTTCCTGGGCACGGGCCTCGCCGCGCTCTCGGGGCAGACGAGCGCGCGGTGGCTAGATCTGCGGCAGTGTTGGCCAGCAACAAGGCAGAGGCGTCGCCTCAGGGAAGCAGCGCCGACCTGCCCTTCTTCGGGACCCCTAGCTTCAGCTTCTTCGGAGGGGTGCCCCTGGACCTCGTGGTGACCCCGGAGGAGCGTGGTGACTCCCTGACTGGGTGCTCGCCGGCGTTGTCGTCAGAGAAGGTGCGGAGGAGCTCGCTCTGCCGTGGGGGAGAGGTCTCCCCTACCTCCTCCAAGGTCGCCTCCGAGCTCTCGTTCCCCTCCTCCTCGGAGGGATCGCTGGAGGACACCGGCACCGGGGAGCCAACGGATAGGGAAGGCTACAGTGGCACGATCCCCCGCTCGTTGAAGACATGCATGGAGGCGGCTATCTTCTCCCCGTCAGCACGACGGTACAAATGGGACATGGGTGTCCGGGGGGCCACCCTGGTCCTTCTCGAGCAAGGTGCGCACAACCTTGCCCAGCTCCTCGTCAGACAAGTTGTCCGGACACAACCGGAGGTCATCTTGTCCGGGGCGCCAGGCGCTGCGTCAGGAACTCCTTAACAATCATAGCCCCAGTCAGCTTCTCCGCCTTCGGGTCCTCCGCCTTCAGGTCGGCCACCATCCTCTCCAGCAACTGCTCCGCCCGGGGGTCGGTGAGCTTCTCGTGAGCCCATCCATCCTGGGGCATCGGCAGCCCGGTCGGCAGCTCCAGCCGAGCGTAGGAGCGCTTGGCGTCCATGAAGATCCACTTGTTCCGGAGGAGATCGCGTTGCTACCGTTGGCCGCGATGAAGCTGGCGCACCCAGAGCACTGGCCGCTGCTCGTCCGGAGGTAGAAGAAGTGGCGGAACAGCGTAATGGAGGGCATCACCCCCGCGAACGCCTCGCAGTAGAAGGCGAAGATCGATAGGAGGAGGATGGAGTTGGGGTGAAGATGGAGGGCGTGGAGCCCATAATGGTGCAGGATGGCATAGAAGAAGCTGGAGAAGGGGGAACCAGCCCAGCGAAGATGTTGTGCAAAAAGAAGGGGTAAAAGGTGCCGCCCAAGGTTTCCAGCTTGGCGGAGCCCACCCGGAGCGCCGTTTCTCCCCTTGTTGCTGCTGCTCGCCGTCAGCTGGAGCGCGGCGGCGAGGTGCTTCTCCTCGGCGACGGTGGACGCGCTCAGGGTTGGCTCGAACCAAGAGGAAGGCGCGCGGTCGGAGCCGAAGACTTCACCTTATCAGAGGCCATTGGTGGCGAGCTCAGGGAAGATCGGCAGATTAGGAGGGTTTTTGAGCAGAGAGAGAAGGGGATCTGGAGCAACACGAAGGAAACAATGAAGGCTTTGCGGCAGGCGCCAGCCTTTTTGTCAGCCGGGAACGGTTGCCGAGGCCGCGTGGGGAAGTGAATATGCCCACATCCCATAAATCGCCACGCGCCGACCAAGGCCGCAGGGGGTTAGGGCCCACGGCGCTCCACACTTGCCCTTTGGCTTCGCCTTGAAGCCAAGTCCGAGCACGCCTTGGGCCCGGGGGCTACTGTCGGCGTTCTGGGAACGGGGGTACCAAGACTTGGCTGCCTGCGGCCCACAGCGTGGCTCCATCAACGGCCTGGTACGGCCCAGCTTCAACACCAAGAACTCAAGACCCTCGCGAGGGGCCAAGCCTCGCGAGGCGGACGACACCAAGACCTCCACGAGGAGCGGCCTCCTCGGGCCGGCTCCCGAGGAGCAGAGATTTCTATGCAAGCCTCACCTCGCGAGGTCCGGATGATGTGAACCATGACGACCAAGGCCAGGCGGGCGCCAGCGGGCACAGTGTACCAGTTTCCTCTTTGGTGCTAAAGAGGCAAGCGCAGGCGCGGAGTCCTGAGGAATCAGCCAAAGGTGTCCATTCCAGTGCAACAAGACCAACACCGCCAGGACGGCAGGACGGAGGTCATCATCGAGCCCACCACAGCGTCACGACCAGAGGCTTTTGCAGGTGAAGACTACTTTTGTTAGGATAGCATGTACTAGTTGTCTCCCTTCAAATTTGACCGTTTTGGGGTCCCTTCCCGCCTCCATTTGTGAAGAGGACCAAGGCCACTATAATAGGACTTAGCCACCACCATAGAGAGGGGGCGGGTCATCCATTCCACCCTCACACTCACTAGCTCACCCGAGCCCAAGAACACCTCTCCTCTTGAGGCTGTTCGCCACTGTACTAGTTCATCCTCAGCCCCTCGAGGCCAATCCACCACAAAGCAGGAGTAGGGTTTTACACCGCAAGGTGCCCCGAACCCGGGTAAACTACTGTGTCCCATTTCCTTACAGTTCGTCGAGCTAGGCCGTGAGATTAGCGAGTAGGCAGACTAGGGAGGACGAGTTCTTCGCACGCACCCCAGAGTTTGAACCTCTCAAGGGTTTGCGAAACCCGAAATCCGACATTTGCCTTCTCCAAACCCTTCCCTTTACTTACATGTGCTATGTATTACATTCCGCTGCTATACTCTTAGACTTGCATGTGTAGGGTGTTACTTGACTTGTCATAATTTCTTAAATCTTCCAACAACTAAAATTGGGAAAAGGTTAGGTTTTATTTGGTCAAGTAGTCTAATCACCCCCTCTAGACATACTTTCAATCCTACACCATGACCTCTTCTATGTGTGGGGCCATGACAACGACCTCATCCGTGCGTGTGTGGCCGGGATGTGCAACAACCCAATTTTCCCCCTAATTAAATATAGATTTAGTTAATTAAATAATTAACCTAAATATTTTATTTGGCAATTTTGTTAAATGGTGAATAAGCAAACCCCTTGAAAGAACATGTGGTGCCCCCATGTTTGGTTTTGGTAATTGACGACAATCTCTATGGACTAATGGTTGCCTTGAGTTATATTTGAAGGTTTTGTCCATAGGCTTTTCTTGGAGTACATGTGTTGGTTTCAAGGAGAGTTTGTGTTGACCAAGGTGCTATTAAGGAATTATCCATAGGCTTTTCTTGAGTTATATTTGAAGGTTTTGTCCATAGGCTTTTCTTGTTTCAAGGAGAGTTTGTGTTGACCAAGGTGCTATTGAGGAATTATCCAAAGATTGGTCATGTGAGAGTTGAGCTTATTGCAAGCATGTCTTGAAGAAGAAGATTGTGTGATCATTCATGTTTACCTTCAAGACATCATCCAAATGAAGAGAGTTGGAAAGATTCTAGGTTGATCAAGACTAAGTCAAGAGTGAATCAAGTTGATCAACTCACAAAGCGTAGAAGATGTACCGAGAGGGGTCAAGTGATCCCATGGTATGGTAAGCATTGTCCATTGTGCTTTATGTACTAACCCATGGTCTATGTGAGAGTTCTATGTGGGGTTAGGTACGTGTTCATGGGCTTGCGTCAAGAGGAAGATATCACTCAACCCATGGAGAGGATGACATCAAGTGGTGATCGTCATCAACATTGCCGTGTGCAAGTTCAAGTGGATCATCACGAAGAGATCAAGTGCTTGAAGCTTGCCGTCCATTGTGGTGACAATGGACTTGTGAAGATGTGCGGAAGGGTGGCTCACCCATAGTGGAGTATGGGGGAGCAATCAACTAGTCTTCATCGAGCCAACACAATCAAGAAAGGTGGTCCATCTTGAGGGAGTCAAGATCGTCATCATCTAGCTCAAGTGGACCATGTGCAAGGCAAAGGTTTGCTCTTGATAGGTTTTCTATTTTACTGGTCTCATGATGGTAGTTGGGAGACCGGGTTATAGGATCGATTGACGTACTATCAAGGGGGGCTCTCGATGAGTAGCTTGATCGTATCGTTCATAGAGAGCTCAAACCATTGCATCCTTGCATCATCTTTATCGGTTCTTGTTTGGTTCTTCTCTTTGTGAGTTTTGGAGCTTATGGTCATCTTGTTGACAAGCTCGAGTTCATCGAAAACGGAGTTCACTCGCATCTTCTATGATGTTTTTGATGATGGAGGTTATGCCGGTTCTTCTCGGTTGGAGGTTTCACTCCTCTATTTGTTAGGCATACCTCCCCTGCCTCTTCTTACTCCGCTGTTTTGATGCTACTCGTCATCTTGTATCCAACAAGCTTGAGTTTGCTCAATTCGGAGCTCATAAGAAGAAGTTTTGGCAGTTCTGGTTTTCCTTGGAGTATACTTGTTTTCGTGGCAGTGGCTTTAGGATGGCGCTAGCGGTAGTACCGCGGTACCCAGCGGTAGTACCGCTTAGGAGTCACAGGCGGCAGTACCGCTCCGCAGCGGTAGTACCGCCGGTGGGTCCTCAACAGTAGTACCACTGCGGTACCCTGCCCCTGCCGCGTCGACTCGAGGGGTCGTTTTTCGTGTCAGATTGTGCGGTACTTCGCAGCGGCAGTAGAGTGGCAGTGCTGCTCATGAGCGGTAGTACCAAACTACCACCGCGGCAGTACCGCTCGAGTCCTTATCTCTCCTGCCCTCCTAACTCCACGGTAGTACCGCTGCCTTATGTGGTAGTACCGCCCTCTGCGGGGCTGTTTTGGGGGTAATGGTTGGATTGTTCCCCCCACTATAAAAGGGGGTCTTCTTCCCCATTCAACCTGATCCTTTTAGCTCGTGTTCTTCCCCCATTGTTGACCTTCTTCGAGCTTGCTAACTCTCAATCCCTCCATGGATTCTTGCTAGTTTTTGAGGGAAAAGAGAGAGGAGATCTAGATCCACATTTCCACCAATCACTTTCTCCTCTATGTGAGGGGAACCCCTTGGATCTAGATCTTGGAGTTCTTGGTGTTCTCCTTCTTGTTCTTCCTCTCTTTTTCCTCCCTAGCATTAGTTGCTTCGGTGGGATTTGAGAGAGAAGGACTTGGGCACTACGTGTGCCCTTGCCATTGCATTTGGTGCATCGGTTTGAGTTCTCCACGGTGATAAGTGGAAGTTACAAGTTGAGAAGCTTATTACTCTTGGGTGCTTGATACCCTTGAGCTTGTTCCTCTTGGGTGCTTGGGCGCCCTAGACGGTTGGTGGTGTTCGGAGCTCAATCATTGTGGTGTAAAGCTCCGCGCAAGCGTTGGGGTCTCCAATTAGGTTGTGGAGATTGCCCCGAGCAGTTTGACGGGTTCCGGTGACCGCCCCCAAGGGTTGCCATTTGTACGGGTTCGGTGACCGCCCTCAAGGGTCCCTTAGTGGAATCACGGCATCTTGCATTGTGCAAGGGCGTGAGGAGATTAAGGTGGCCCTAGTGGCTTCTTGGGGAGCATTGTGCCTCCACACCGCTCCAAACGGAGATTAGCATCCGCAAGGGTGTGAACTTCGGGATACATCGTCGTCTCTGCGTGCCTCGGTTATCTCTTATCCGAGCTCTTTACTTATGCACTTTAATTTGTGATAGCCATATTGTTTCTTGTCATATATATTGCTATCACCTAGTAGTTTATCTTGCTTAGCATAAGTTGTTGGTGCACATAGGTGAGCCTAGTTGTTGTAGGTTTTGTGCTTGACAAATTAACCGCTAGGTTTATTCCGCATTTGTTCAAGCCTAAACGGTAATTATTTGAAAGCGCCTATTCACCCCCCCTCTAGGCAAAATCCCCGATCTTTCACCCCTTCTCTCTTTGCGTTGTTCTGGATCAAGATTTAACCCTGAACCATCAGACACAATCTCGTTGTGGTATTTAGAAAGTACCCAAATTATTGGCAATGCTTTGCACATGCCTAGCTATCACTGATGCAAGGTTGATCAAGTATTATTAATGAACCGTTTTTGAGTGGCATAAAAGCGTGAACTTTTGTATAGCACTAAGTTACCTCAACTAGCATAATCATGGTTCCAATTATAAGAGTTTGATATTTCTTTTGAGGAACTGGAAGAGGAAATTCAAAGCCTCCAATAGTGATAATCATAACATTTTCAATATAATTGAGACTGTTTACTTTATTTGGATTTCTCGGGAAATAAACCATATGCTCATTTCCATCAACATGGAAAATGATCTTGCTTTTATTACAATCAATAACAACCCCTGCAGTATTCACAAAAGGTCTTCCAAGGATAATCGACATGTTGTTGTCCTCGGGCATATCAAGAATAACAAAGCCCGTTAAAACAATAACATTAGCAACCACAACTGGGATGTCCTCACAAACACCAACAAGTATATGAGTGGATTTGTCAGCCATTTGGAAACAAATTTCAGTGGGAATCAACTTACTATAGTCAAGTATTTTATAAATGGAAAAGGGCATGACACTAAAACCACCCCCTAAATCACACAGAGCAGTTTTAACATAATTGTTTTAGATAGAGCATGGTGTGGTAGGTATCCCTGGATCTCCTTGCTTTTCATGTATTTTTCCTTTGAAAGAATAATTTGCAAGCATAGTGGAAATTTCAGCCTCATGAATTTTTCTTTTATTAGTGACAATATATTTCATATATTTAGCATAAGGAGGCATTTTCATAGCATCTGTCAATGGTACATGCAAAATACAGGTCTAAGGAATTCAACAAAGCGATTAAAAGCATCTTCATCTTTAGATTTTTAAAGCTTTACTAGGAAAAGACATAGGATTTTGAACCCATGGTTCTCTTTCTCTAACATGCTTCCCAGCAAAAAATTCTCGTTTATTATATCTTTTATTTTTATGCGGTGGGCCATCAAGCTCAACTTTAGGTTCTGTTGCTATTTCACTATCAAATCATTATTATCCTTAGGTGGAGCATCAACATGATCATTATTAGCATCATCATTATCATTATCACTAGGTACATGCTCACCACCAGATTGTGTCTCAGCATCAGAAATAGAAACATTATTAGGATTCTCGATAGGTTTTTCTATATCAGGTTCACTAGAAGCATGCAAAGTTTTATTCTTACTATTTTTATTTTTCTTCTTAGCTGAACTAGGTGTCCTATCATTAATTTTGTAAGAATCTTGTTCAATTCTTTTAGGATGACCCTCAAGATACCAAGGTTTCCGAGTCATTCTACCATTCTAGTCATTCTTCTAACAACATGGCCGTTAAGTTTATTATTCATGTCCTTAAGCAAATCATTTTGTGATCTAGAAACTTGTTCTAGCTGAGTGTGAACCATAGAAGAATGCTTACATAAACCATTAACATCATTGGAAATTCTAAATGATACATCACTCAAGAGTTCGATCATAATAGCATCATGTTTCAATTGATCACTTATTTTCCTATTTAAGTTTTCTTGCTTAACGATAAAATTATGAAATTCATCTAAGCAATGACTTGGAGATTTATTATAAGGAATATCACCCTCATCAAACCTATAAAGAAAGTTTACCTCTACTACATGTGTCGGATATCAAGTCCATGTATATCTTCAATAGGTGGTAGATTTCTAACATCTTCAAATTTAATACGTTTCTCTTTCATAGATTTCTTGGCTTCTTGCATATCTTCTAGAATGAGGAATAGCATACCTCTTTCTTCGGAGTTGGCTTCAGAAGTGGTTTGGGAAGTGTCCAGTCATTAGCATTTCTCAGTAAGTTATTCAATAAATCCTAAGCTCTTGTTAGATTGTTCTTTCCTTGAGAACACAACCAACGCAATTCTCTAGATAGTCCATAGAAGCATCGGTTAGTCCATTATAAAACATATCAAGTATTTGATTTTGTCTTAAGAGGATGATCAGGCAAACCATTAATAATTGTAGAAGCCTCCCCAAGCTTGAGGGAGATGCTCTTCCTCAAGTTGTGCAAATCTATATATTTCCTGTAAGGCAACTTGTTTCTTATGAGTAGGAAAATATTTTTTAGTGATGTAATAAATCATATTCTGGGTACTAACCAAGAGCAAGATCACTAAACCATACTTTAGCATCACCCTTTAATGAGGAAGGAAACAACTTAAGAATATAATAATAGCAAATATTTTCCTCTTGACCAAATAGGGTGGCAATTCCATTCAGTTTAGTAAGATGTGCAACAACTGTTTCAGATTCATAACCATGAAAAGGATCGGATTTTACCAATCTAATAAGTTCAGGATCAACAGATAATGCATAATCCTTATTAGTAACAAAAATAGGATAAGTTGCAAACTTAGGATCATATTTCATCATTTGGTTCATATCATTTTCTTTCATTATAGCCATAAAACCTTCTATGACGTTACAAGTATCTGATGGCCCACAAGAAAAGGGGATCAATTTTAGTCCTTTCTGTAAGTAAGAGTGTCGAACCCAACGAGGAGCAGAAGGAAATGACAAGTGGTTTTCAGCAAGGTAATCTCTACAAGCACTGAAATTGTCGGTAACAAGTAGTTTGATAGCAAGATAATTTGTAACGAGCAAGTAATGGTAACGGTAAATAAAGTGCAGCAAGGTAGCCCAATCCTTTTGTGGCAAAGGACAAGCCAAAATGATCTCTTATGATAAGCAAAGTGTTCTTGAGGGCTCATGAGAATTTCATCCAGTCACTGTCATCATATTGGTTTGGTTCGTGTTCGCTACTTTGATAATTTGATATGTGGGTGGACCGGTGCTTAGGCGCTGTTCTTACTTGAATAAACCTCCTACTTATGACTAACCACCTCGCAAGCATCCGCAACTACGAGAAAAGTATTAAGATAAAATCTAACCATAACATTACTTTTGGATCCAAATCAGGCCCTTACGAAGTACGCATAAACTAGGGTTTAAGCTTATGTCACTCTGGCAACCCATCATCTAATAACTACTCCACAATGCATTCCCTTAGGCCCTAATAAGGTGAAGTGCCATGTATTCGACATTCACATGACACCACTAAGGGAATCACAACATACATATCATCAAAATATCGAACACATATCAAGTTCACATGATTACTTGCAACAAGATTTGTCCCGTGACCTCAAGAACAAAAGTAACTACTCACAAATGATAAACATGCTCAAGATCAGAGGGGTTTAAATAACATAATGGATGTGAACATATAATCTTCCACCAAATAAACCATATAGCAATCAACTACAAGATGTAATCAACACTACTAATCACCCACAAGTACTAATCTAAGGTTCCGGTACAAAGATTGAACACAAGGGATGAACTAGGGTTTGAGAGGTGATGGTGCTGTTGAAGACGTTGATGGAGATTGCCCTCCCCAAGATGGGAGAGTTGTTGGTGATGATGATGACGATGGTTTCCCCCTTCGGGAGGGAAGTTCCCTCGGCGGAATCACTCCGCCGGAGGGCAAAAGTGCTCCTGCCCAAGTTCCGCCTCGAGACAGTGGCGCTTCGTCCCGGAAGTCCCCTCCTGATTTTTTCTATGTCAAAATGGCCTATATATATATATGAGAAGATGGCACTGGAGGTGTGCCGAGGAGGGCACAACCCACCAGGGCGCGCCTGGGCTCCCTGACGCGCCCAGGTGGGTTGTGCCCACCTGGCGGGCCCCCTCTGGTAGTTATTTCCTCCAATAATTCTTAAATATTCCATAAAAAATCTCTGTGAAGTTTCAGCTTATTTGGAGATGTGAAGAATAGGTAGCTCCGACGTGCCTTTTTTAGGTCCAGAATTCCAGCCGCCGGTATTCTCCCTCTTTGTATAAACCTTGCATATTATGAGATAAAAGGCATTAGAAATACTCCAAAAAGCATTATTATGCATAAAAACATTATAAATAACAGTAGGAAAACATGATGCAAAATGGACGTATCAACTCTCTGAAGCTTAGACCTCGCTTGTCCTCAAGCAAAAACCAAAATCGAAAAACATGTCCACATGCTTAGAGAGAGAGAGGTGTCGACAAAAACAAAATACAGACATAGAAGCATCATGCATAATATTATAACAGCAACAAACTTTATCATAAAACTTTATCACATAACTTTTGTCATATAACTTCTCATGAGCAAGTAACAATTCATCACAACATTGAAGTATAAAGCATAAAATCTATTGGAAACCAACAAACTATGTTCTCAGTCAACTTTGCAACTACAATTCATCATCTTTTCAGGAAGGGTCACGTATCGGAGCCTTTTGGCAATTCCACATACTCAACCATCATATAGTCTTCTATGATTGCTAACACTCACCGCATACACATGAGCATATGGTTTCAACCGGACACATAGAAAGATAGGGGCTTATAGTTTTGCCTCCCAACGTATTCACCTCAAGGGTGATGTCAACAATAATAACTCATGCCCACCCATATCCAACTGGATATATGTGCCTAGATCTTTCCTCACCACATGGTGCTTGCAAAAGAGAAAATAAAAAAGGAATAGGGAAGAATACTTTGACTCTTGCATAAAAGTAAATACATAAAAGTAAAAGATAGGCCCTTCGCAGAGGGAAGCAGAGGTTGCCATGCGCTTTTCGGTTGTATGCTCAATCTCTTAGTGAAAAAGAACATCACATTATATTGCCCCTTGTGATCGCAACCTTTATTATGCAGTCTGTTGCTTTTATTATTTTGCCATCACAAGTTCGTACAACGCTCAATTTTCTCTTACACTAAATGATCTAACACATTTAGAAGCAATTTTTTATTGCCTTTTTGCACTGATGACAACTAAGTTAAAGGATCTTACTCAACCCATTGGTAGGTATGGTGGACTCTCAAAACAAGATTTGGGTTTAAGGGGTTTGGATGCACAAGTAGTATCTCTTCTTAATGCGGAATTTTTGGCTAGAAAAGATATTGAGCAAGCACCGGATGTTAAAGGATCTATGACAATATAAATTCTACGTGAATATGAACAAGCATAAATCATTATGTCGTCTTCCTTGTCCAACATCAACAATTTTGGCATATAATATTTTGATGGGGGCTCACAATCATAAAATATTTCCAAGATAGTGTATTTGCATGTGAATCTGCTCTTCCCTTATTAATTCTTTCATGAATTGCATCATTGACCAATGCTATGTTTGTCAATCTTCAATAAATTTTACCACTTACTCTTTTCCTTATGTGATGTCATACTCACCATAAGATTAGCATATGATCTTTTCATTTATTTCCTTTTCTTTTTATTGAAACATTAAAGTAAAGAAAGCAAAACATAAACTAAACTTTATTATATATCTCAAACTTGATTACATAGATAGATCACTAAGCAAGCACTCGAAAAGAAAGGATCTAACTAAACTTTTATTCAACTAAATCAAAAGATAACTAAAGATCCAACTAAAATAGATAAAGGCAAAGATAGTGGTGGTGATACGATACCGGGACACCTCCCCAAGCTTGGAACAAGCCAAGGGGAGTGTCCATACCATGAACTCAAGTCTCCATTGGTGATGAAGAAGGTGGTGGTGGTGAGATAGTAGCGATCTTATCTTCTGGTTTCCATGGCAATGGCTCACAATCATAAGAGGAGGAACGAGTCTCGCGAGTCCTGCAACTGGCAGCCAAACTCATACCTTTAAACCTTGCCTCATATTCAAAGACTTAGTTTTGGAGATCATAGATTTGGCTTTGTAGAAAATTGATTTGCTTGTTGAAGATGAAGACGATGTCCTTCATGGATTTTCCATCCACCTTGAAATCATGGGTGTAATCCGCGATCATGAGGTGATTGGCATTGAGTCCACGTTCCACCATCCCCTTGCACTTGTGGACCTCCTCTTCCATAGCTTCAAGCCTGGCATCCACGGTCCCCATCCCCTTGGGGCCCTGGATGTCCCGGATGTGGAGCACCCCCTCATGCATCTCAATGGCTTGAGGGTGCTGCATCACCTCCCGCAAAATACTGGTTGATAACGTTCTCGAAGAACTTGTCCTTGGAGGATCTTGAAGCGGCCATGGCGATCTAGGTCTGTCAGAAAACAACAAGAAAGAAGAACATAAGATTTCTCCGCGATACGGTGTTCAATACATTCAGGGGGTATATAAAGATATTTTTATCTTGGGAAACAAGCAAACGGGAGAAAAATGGAGTACGAAAGGTTCCCGAGGTGGGCACAACCCACCTGGGCGTGCCAGGAGGCCCAGACGCACCCTGTGTCTTGTGCCCCCCTCGGGTGCCTTCCTGGTTGTTTCTTATTTTCCTAATTTTTAAAAATTCCAAAACTGACAAAAAATATTTTTGCGGATTTTCTGAGTCCGTTTACTTACTGTATCACGTACCTCCTCTTTTTTAAATATTCTGGAATGTTCCGGAAGGTCTCTTTTATGTGTTCCTCTGGTGTCATTTTTGGATAATTTTGCTTTCAACATTAATAGGCGTACGTGAGATATAGTGTTTAATTCTGTGCCCATTGACCACCTTCGTGTTTGTACCTTCGGCATTATTGATTTTGATAGCTCCAGAGCGATAAACCTCCTCGATAACGTACGGTCCTTCCCATTTGGAGAGAAGTTTTCCTGCAAAGAATCTGAAACGAGAGTTGTACAAAAGCACATATTCCCCAACTTTGAATTCCCGCTTTTGGATTCTTTTGTCATGCCATCTTTTAACCTTTTCTTTAAATAGTTTGGCATTTTCATTGGCTTGGCTTCTCCATTCATCTAGTGAGTTAATATCAAATAACCTCTTCTCACCGGCAAGTTTGAAATCGTAGTTGAGTTCTTTAATTGCCCAATATGCTTTGTGTTCTAACTCTAGAGGCAAATGACAAGCTTTTCCATAAACCATTTTATAAGGAGACATACCCATAGGACTTTTATATGTTGTTCTATAGGCCCAAAGCGCATCAATTTCTTAGACCAAATCTTTCATGACTAATTAACAATTTTTTGTAACATTAATTTTATTTCTCTATTGCTAAGTTAAACTTGGCCACTAGATTGAGGATGATAGGGTGATGCAATTCTATGGTTTTACATCATATTTAGCAAGCAGTTTTCGGAAAGCACCATGAATAAAGTGTGTAACCACCATCAGTCATTAAATATCTAGGGACTCCAAACCTCGGGAAAATAACTTCTTTAAGCATTCTAATGGAAGTGTTATGATCAACACTACTAGTTGGAATAGCTTCTACCCACTTAGTAACGTAATCAACAGCAACCAAAATATGTGTATACCCATTAGAGGAAGGAAAAGGTCCCATATAATCAAAACCCCAAACATCAAATGGTTCAACAACAAGTGAATAATTCATAGGCATTTCTTTACACTTACCAATATTACCAATTCGCTGACATTCGTCACAAGATAAAACAAACTTACGGGCATCCTTGAAGAGAGTAGGCCAATAAAAACCAGATTGTAATACCTTGTGAGCAGTTCTATCTCCCGCATTATGCCCTCCATAAGCTTCGGAGTGACATTTCTGTAGGATTTGTTCCTCTTCATGCTCAGTTACACAATGTCTAATAATACCATCTACTCCTTTTTTATAAAGATGTGGTTCATCCCAAAAGTAATGTCTTAAGTCATAGAAGATTTTTTTTCTTTCGATGGTATGTATTTAGCAACAATGTAATTAGCATAGTCAGCATACCAAGGAGTGTTATGAGAAACATTTATCGCAGCTAATTGTTCATTGGGAAAGCTATCATTAATAGGTTGTGGGTCATCCTGAATATTCTCCAACCTAGAGAAGTTATCAGCTACGGGATTCTCAGCTCCTTTCCTATTAATAAAATGTAAATCAAATTCTTATAGCAAGAGTACCCACCTAATGAGTCTAGGTTTAGCATCTTTCTCTTCCATAAGGTATTTAATAGCAGCATGATCAATGTGAACAGTAACTTTAGAATCAACAATGTAAGACCTAAATTTATCACAAGCAAACACAACTGCTAAAAATTATGTTTCAGTAGTAGCATAACTTCTTTGGGCACTATCTAGGGTTTTGCTAGCATAATGGATAACATTTAATTTCTTCTCAACTCTCTGTCCTAGGACAACACACTATTGCAGGATGCTGCTAACACGACACTATGATCAGAGACCCTTTGACGAAACTGTGTGTGATGCATTAATTGCAAAGGGTGATGTAAAATAACCATGAAAAAAGATGCAAAACATTTGCGATGAAGGTCACATCAAGCACGGTTCAGATTTTAGTTGCGTGTGTGATGAGGGGCATACGGTTCAGTTCAATGAACTATTTGCGGTGAGGCAGAACAAAAGAAATGGGGCAGCTAGATGAAGGCGTTTGCGATATACGACATACAGTTCACTCGGATAAACTGTTTGTGATGAGGCGGAACAACAGATACGGGCAGCCAGATGAAGGTGTGTGCGATATACAACATACAGTTCACTCGGATGAACCGTTTGCGTTGAGCGAAGAGAACATAAACGATTCAACTTAACAAGATGTGTGTGATACGCGGTGAACGGGTCTGTAATCATAAATGTGTGGGAAGACCGGTAACAAACACAGACAATTCCTATTAACAAACCGTGTGTGTTGTGAGCAAACTATTGCTGGTATACAATTGTGAGTGATTGATGAAAACATCAGCGACAGGTTCCATTGTTTAGTCCGTGTGCGATGCGACTTGCTCTGTCCACACAACATCTACACTCTATCTACAGAGCATCAACATATATACTTAAAAAGACAGCACTGCATAACCAAATTAAGCATACATTTACACAAGTGACTACACACATAACATTTCCACACACCAAAGTAAGCAATTACATGCATACTAAACTAGGAGAAACGAGGATCTAATCATCTACTTACTGTTGCGACGACGCTTGCCATTGTTCTGATTCCGGCTGGATCCCTAGCCGTTCTGGGGAAGGAGACACTTCCTCATGTCAACCATCCGCCTGTACATGTCGTAGCTCGTGTATGCCTCCTTGGCCGTGTACACGACGTGAGCTTTGTCAAGTTTCTCCATCCAGGCCGAGTGCCAGGCACGCTTGTCCTTGTTGTAGGGATCCTTCATGTCTCTGCAGTAGGGGTCGGTGATGGCCTCGGTGAGGCGAACCAGTGAGTCCTTCTCATGCTCCTTGCTGCCCCAAACCTTGTATTGACCCTGGATGTCGACAAGATTCTGGCAGGCGATGCTCGAATTCTTGAGCACCTTTACATCGTTGGTGATGTCCACCGTAGCGAACATGTAGTGGGGGCTGTTGACAAACCTGGCGAAACGCTCGCAAGGCCTTGTGGCCAACCTGTAGTGGTAGACGAGGACGTGGTTGCGCACACACATCTGGGCGACGGCGACCTTGGGACGAGACCCGACACGAGCGCGGGTTTACTCGAGGTAGAACCCGACCACCTTGTACTTCTCCTCGACAAGCAACAGCTCCATGATGTGGATGGAGTGCTCCACCCAAACTGGGTTGTTGGTGTACATCACCGAGAGCTCTGTGAACCTTTTGTGGGTGTCCACCACGACATGCATGGTGAACGGCTGCTCATCGTCGACAACCGCTCGGAGCGCCATTGGAGCCGCGCAGGATACCCTCTAAGAATTTGTTGTGGTGGGTGTGTTTCTTGCAATGGTGGGGCGCGATCGAAAGGTTGAAGAGACACAAGGTTAAATGGCCGCTGTAATAAATGGGGGCCGGCTGGCCTGTAATCGTCACGTCTTGTCACGGTGTTCATAGCGGAGGATTCCAGTGCACGCTTGACAACATCGCACTGCACGCATTTCGTTTGACCATGCGTGGGCTCGAAGAGGCGCCAAATGTATCATCGGTGAGCCTGTTCGCGCGCTACCGCGCAGTTTACTGCGCAAGCTTCCCGCCCGGCTAGTTTGGCCACGTGTCGGCTAGAGGAGGGACAAATCGTGGGCGTTTATTGGCAAAAAGCTTTGTAAAAATGAAGTGTGTGGAATCACTTCGGTCGTAAGTTTACCCGTGGGTGATGAGGTCAAAGTTAAACAGAAGGGTGATGATGGACACTTGAGTGTGATAATTAATTCTGCTCTCTACAGGGCACACTGTTGAAGAAACCAACTGTGTGCAATAATGTCGAAGATGGCAGTCGAGTTGGCTATACAGATCGTGTGCTATGAGATCGAAAAGGTAAACGGATTCGAGAATGGTAATAAAATCTAAGGCCATGGAATATTAAGGTCAAAATAGTGCTACCAATATACGAGTCTCATACGATGCCATTTCAACGATTGTACCACAAAGGCTCGAAATATTACAAGGTTCAAATTCCAGAGTTATATGGCTCAAATTCGAATATTACAAGGTTCAAACTAATATTAGAAATGAAATTCAGCTCATCAGCTGCAAACGCTCACGCTGATCCTCTGAACATGGATATCAGAGAGGTTCAAACTAATATTACCACTTCTAAGTCTGGTTTTGAAACCTCATAATTTTTGCAAAGGGGTCAACCACTGTGAAGTCATGTATGGGATTGACACGATGAGTTCCGATTACTGTCGTCTGAAGTTCCAAAATGAAATTCAGCATTTTCGGAGCCTATTCCATTCTGCCGCAGCCGCCTGAGCTGTTCAACAAACCATTCATTTTTGCGAAATAAATGTAGGGAAAACCTCATTAACTTCAACACCCTTGCTCTGACAACAAAGAACCTGGCGAATATAATCTCTGGTAAGGTCCCTCGGTAGGAGTTCAAAGTAATTTCTGAGAGATGCAGATCTAGGCATTCGACGTGATTGTTATATTGTATCACATTACCCACCACCGGGCCTAATCTTATCTGCAAAAGAAGAAAACGTGTTAGTGCCTACATGCAGTTTTGAACACTGCTACAGGACTATTTGGTTTGCAGGATTTGTAAAATGCACAAACATGCCATCTTTGGTCCGACATGATTAACATGGGCATTTGATTACAATCTAGAAAAATGTAGCCTTCTTCACAAGTGGTTGGAGTGGATGAAAAGTTCCCTAAGAAAACTAGTACGGATGAATCCAAAGGATAAATGCTTATGGATTGTAACCATATGGATCAAGCAACCAATATTGGGGGGGCATGTATGTACTGAAACCCTCCAAAAAATCCTTCAGAAACCGTAGTACATTGTCATTGTAAAATTGGAAAAAGGTGTCACAAATTGAACTCCCTTATGGTTAACATTTAACAGGAAAGGAACATCACCTCGATATGTAGCTTCTCCAGGCACGGAAAGAATCTTAGGAAACTGACAACTTGCTCCAGGTTGGGGCCAATAGATTCTAGTGACAAGACCTTCATTGTGCGCAGTTTCGGGGTCATGCTTATCGGAATCATTTTTTGGATGACAGACGAACATACATCTTCAAAATTAGAAATAATGTTAATTTCTAGAAGGAGAGGTAGAAGGCGGCTGTTGTACCTGAATGGGTGTGGATCCAATAACAAGTTCGTACTATTTGTCAGACGAGTAGCCCACCACTGTAAATTTTGGCGCAGAAATGACATTGGTTCTTGTTGGACCTTCTTGATCAACTACAAGTAATCTCTAAAGTGCAGGTGTGTCCTTAATGACCATACCGTGGTACACATCTTGTGATGTCTTCTTGCCGCACCAGCAACACACATAAATAGTCCGGAGAGTCATGGAGGTGATGTGGAAGCTACTCAACCCATTGATAAGATGAAAGTAGTCGAGTGCAGTACAGCCACGAAGCAGGCGCTCCATGTCACCATTTGGGAGGCAGACGGCGACGAGCTCGAGGTGCTTCAGTCGTGGTAGAATAAGAGCGGGCGCGTCATTAAGGGGAGGGGGAATGGAAGTTCCTGAACTTGGCGATGCATAGCGTGGGCGCGAGGCGGAGCGTGGACGTTGGCAGCGAGCGCATATGCCCATAATCAAAAGTGAGCTCCTCGAGCTGATCTAGGGTGGGGGATCAGAACCAGTCCTCAAGCTTGGCTTGGTCCTTGCTGTTGGAATGGAACTTGCCCATTCTAAGGCCTCTGGTTGGGCCAGGGTGACCGCCGATGATCTTGGAGAACACATCCAAGCTTTTGCGATAGCCATGGCAGAGCTCGTGGGTATCGATGAGGTCGAGAGGGGTGGAGTTCCATAGGGGGTGCCACCGCCGGGACAGGACGGTTGTCCGTGCCCCATATTTGATTGAGAGGAGGGAGATGATGACTGTCAACATATCATCGAGGAGGCTCCTGATGAAGTCTAGGCCTGCTGGAGTCGCTTGCAGTTCTTGCTCGCCCCGCCTCCGCTTGTTGGCAGCCCCGTTCTCCACCTCTGGAGTCTCCTTGTCAGTGGCGCTTTCTGATAGAAGTGGGAGTATAGGGAATATTTAGTTAAAACAGGGGAATATAAAAGTGTATTGGTAACTAGAAGTTATTAGGTAGGAATATAGTAAGAAAGTGGAATAACAATTGGTTGCTTAAATGCTGCACAATTCATTTGATATTGTTGGGTAAGTCAACATGCAGATACTTGAAAATAAAACTTACTTCGAACAAAGTCTGGACGGATGATATCTTCGGGGAAGTTAGCATATATGTCATGACCAGGATCTTTTATGTGCAGTGCAATTTTAGTGCCATCTTTCAGTACATAAAACATAGAAATTTCTCTCCAAAGACCAGTGCCAAAATAGGAGTCACCACGTTCATCAAGTCTTACAGTAGCAACGATTGTAAATCCATGGTTTGTGTTCAGTATGACATCCCTGTAGTCTTGATTTATGTAAAGGGAAAGATTGTGCACTACAGATTATGTTGCACAGCAAGCGACGCGCTGGAGAAAATGGTAGGATTGTTAACGAAAATATGGTAACATGCAAATATGAGCCCAAATTGAAAGAAATGTACAACAGTTGAAATCGAAGGACAAAATCTATAATTAAACAAATAGGGTAAACATGATGCACTACAAAAAAAGACACATCCGTGACATTTTGGGCCGAACGAATTTTTTTTTGTCATACATATGACACTTCTATGACGATAATTGTGACAAAACCCGGTATCATCATAGATGTGGTGGGCTCCTACTTCTATGACAAAAAATCATGAAAGAAAATGGGCTTTTCGTCCTGGGCGGGCCGGAGACGCAGCTGCATGACATTCTTTGGGCCGTCCATGACAGAAAAAACCGTGGTAGAAGCGAGGGCGAGGAAAATTTCGGGGAGTTCCCGGTTACGGTGGGAGGTCGGGGGCCGAGTGATGCGCGTTTCTCTCGTACACGTACGCGCGTGTGTGCGAGGCGTTGGCTCTAACTGAACCCGAGCGAGGCGTTGGGCTCTAACTGAACCCGAGTGATTGCACTGCAGGTACGCGTTACTGAACCCGAGCGATCGATCGATGGCTGTTAACTGAACCCGATCGAGCGATTCCTTTGCTACTGCTGCTAACTGAAGCCGATCGATGCTGCCTCTGGATGAACAGTGAGTGTTGCTGGGGGGGTTTGGATCAACAGTTCCCGGTGGGGGTGGATGAACAGGACCCCGTGGTGTTGCCTCTAGATAAACAGGACCCCGATCGATCGAGCCGGCTGGGGCTGGATGAACAGGACCCCGTGGAGGGCAGGATGAACAGGACCACCCCGTGGAGGGCAGAATGAACAGTAGACGGTGGAGGGCTGGATGAACAGTAGCCCGTGGAGGGGTGGTTGAACAGGAGCCCGTGGAGAGGGCTGGTTGAACAATAGCCGGTGGAGTAGCGCGTGGTGGAGGCTGGATGAACAGGAGCCCGTGGATGAACAGTCGCACGTGGAGGCTGGAGGAGGTCGACGGTGGATGAACAGTAGCCCATGGAGGCTGGAGGGGGTTGACCGTGGAGATGAACAGTATCCCGTGGAGTCCCGTTTTGCGGTACGCCACACCCCTCCCGATGAACAGGACCCCCGTTTCGACCGTAGCGCTCCAACACAAGTCCGTTTCCTCCGTTTTGCGGTATGCCACACCCCTCCCGATCAACAGGACCCCCGTTTCGACCGTAGGAGGTCCGTTTCCTCCGTTTGGCGGTACGGCAGACCCCTCCCGATGAACAGGATCCCGTTTCAAACATGGCCGGTCGAACACAAGGCCGTTTCCTCCGTTCTGCGGTATGCCAGGCCTCGTTTCCATCGGTTGTTCCGTCCAAGCCCTCCCGATGAACACGGCGACGCATTTCGTTCCGACCCAGCCGGTTGGCTCCCCATGAACAGGACGACGACGCTGTTTCTCCGTTCCGACCCAGCCATGTACACGAACCCTGGCCGTACGTATGCGCGAGTAGGCGTTCGAGACCTTGCCCGTATGTACGTACGTGGCCGTATTTTCTTTCTTGCACACTGGCCGCTGTACGTACGTGTACATGCTACGTGCGCGCCTCTACTACGACATGTGCGCGCCTCTACATCGACCAGTATGTGCGTACACGTTCGCGACCAGAATGACAATGCTACGTACGCTTCGACCAGGTGGGTCCCGACTGTCAGGCACTTCCTTACTTGCGAAGATGTAGCTGGTGGGTCCCAGCGGTCAGGGGGCGAATTTTTTTTGCCCGAACGCACTTCCTTGCGTGCGAAGATGTAGTTGGTGGGTCCCAACAGTCAGGGGGAAACATTTTTTTCGCGAAATACAGTGGCCCGTCCGGTGGGTCCCAGCTGTCAGGTGGAGGAATCATTATTTTCCACGTAATAAGGAGGCACTTCCTTGCTGCGGTCGTGGACCCAGCTGTCAGCCTCTCCACGTACAGTCCACGTCCGATGCAAGTCGTTCCTTGACCACGTTGATCATGCCGCGCCGAGAGCACTAGGGCGGTGGACGACGGCGAGGCCTAGGAAGGGGACGACGGGGAGCCGGGGAAGACATGGCAGTGGAAGCCCGCGCGGAGAGGAGTACGACGGTTCACTGGTTCGGCTGCGGTGTGAGGCTGCCGTCACCGCAGGGCCTGGCCAGCTGTGGGAATAGTAGGGGGCGGTGAGGCCTCCGCGGCAGCACAGCCGGCCACGGGAGGTAGGAGCATGCGGCACGATCGGCACTGCTTTAGGCGGCTGGAGCAAGAAGACCAGAGGTTGAAGAAGCACTACGGCCGTTGGATGGACATCGTACGGTCACTGGAGCTAGAATCATTCATATTGACTAAAGTTGACAAAGGCCCCCGTCCCAGTCAACTTAGTAGGCCCACAAGTCAGCCTCCCACCATGGTGGGTCCCAGCTAGCAGGGGAGTATTCATTTTTTTTGTGCGTAATAAGGAGGCACTTCCTTGCGTGCGAAGATATAGCTGGTGGGTCCGAGCTGTCAGCGGCGGTAACGTTTTCTCGCGAAATACAGAGCCCTTTCGGTGGGTCCCTGATGTTAGGTGGAGGAATCATTATTTTGCGCGTAATAAGGAGGCATTTCCTTGCGTGCGGCCGTGGACCCAGCTGTCGGCCTCTCCACGTACAGTCCACTTCAGATGCATGTCGGTCGTTGACCACATTGACCAGGCCGCGCTGAGAGCACCAGGGCGGTGGACGACGGCGAGGCCTAGGAAGGGAACGACACGGAGCAGGGAAGACTCGGCAGTTGTTTCCCACGCAGAGGGGAGTCCGACTGTACGAGGGTTTACTGGTTCGTCTGCCGTCGCCAGAGAATAATAGCAGGTGTGGGTGAGTACAGGGATGGCTAGGCCAGCGATGGGAGTACGGTGGGACGGTGAGGCCTGCGCGGTAGCAGAGCCGGCCGCGGGGTGGAGGGAGCAGGCAGTCCCGCCGGCGCTTGTTTGAGCGGCTGGAGTAGGAAGAGCAGAGATTGAAGAAGCACGACGGCCGTTGGATGGCCATCCAACAGTCACTGCTTGTGCGTCAACCTTTTTTTTAGGAAAGCCTCAAATATGTGGAAAACAGCATACAGCCCATCTGCCATTATTTCTAATAATTTACAGCCCATTTGCTAGTTATTAAGGTTTTTTTTGGAGCCCATATTCTTTTTGTTAGCATTACACCCCATATTGTGGCCACGGTTAAAAAATTATACGAAATTTTGCATATTTCGGTGCGGTCCGAACTGTTTTTAATCCCGAAATTTCGTCTCACATTCAAACTGATTTTAAAAATAAATGTATATCAATATAAAATCCAACAAATTCTCCACGCATAAAAATTAATGTAATTTAAAATCTCGAAATGAAAAAAAGGATATTTGAAACTAATTGCCGGTTTGATGTGTTTTAAAAATGTACATCCCATTTCTCATTACTGATGGGCCATTTTCTCGGCCAACCGAATGAAAGCTCTCCTCGTCTTGAAAGATTTGCAGCCCAACAGGCCTGACAAAGCGACTTACTTGGCAAATCACAAAAAAACTGGGTTGTGGCCGTGGACCCAGCTGTCAGCCTCTCCATGTACAGTACTCTTCCGATGGAAGTCGTTCCTTGACCACGTTGACCACGCCGCGCGGAGAGCACCATGGCGGTGGACGACGGCGAGGCCTAGGAAGGGGACGACGCGGAGCCGGGGAAGACGCGGCAGTGGAAGCCCGCGCGGAGAGGAGTACGAGGGTTCACTGGTTCGGCTGCGGTGTGAGGCTGTCGTCGCCGCAGGGCCTGGTCAGCGGTGGGAATAGTAGGGGGCGGTGAGGCCTCCGCGGCAGCACAGCTGGCCACGGGAGGCAGGAGCATGCGGCACGACCGGCGCTGCTTTGGGAGGCTGGAGCAAGAAGACCAGAGGTTGAAGAAGCACTACGGCCGTTGGATGGACATCGTACGGTCACTGGAGCTAGAATCGTTCATATTGACTAAAGTTGACAAAGGCCCCCGTCCTAGTCAACTTAGTAGGCCCACAAGTCAGCCTCCCCATGGTGGGTCCCAGCAAGCAGGGGGAGTATTCGTTTTTTTGTGCGTAATAAGGAGGCACTTCCTTGCGTGCGAAGATATAGCTGGTGGGTCCGAGCTGTCAGCAGCGGTAACGTTTTTTTCGTGAAATACAGAGGCCCTTTCGATGGGTCCCTGATGTCAGCTGTAGGAATCATTATTTTGCGCGTAATAAGGAGGCATTTCCTTGCGTGCGGCCATGGACCCAGCTGTCGGCCTCTCCACGTACAGTCCACTTCAGATGCATGTCGGTCGTTGACCACGTTGACCAGGCCGCGCAGAGAGCACCAGGGCGGTGGACGACGGCGAGGCCTAGGAAGGGAACGACACGGAGGCAGGGAAGACTCGGTAGTTGTTTCCCACGCGGAGTACGACTATACGAGGGTTTACTGGTTCGTCTGCCATCGCCGGAGAAGAACAGCAGGTGTGGGTGAGTAGAGGGATGGCTAGGCCAGCGATGGGTGTACGGTGGGGCGGTGAGGCCTGCGCGGCAGCAGAGCCGGCCGCGGGGAGGAGGGAGCAGGCAGTCCCGCCGGCGCTTGTTTGAGCGGCTGGAGCAGGAAGAGCAGAGATTGAAGGAGCACGACGGCCGTTGGATGGCCATCCAACAGTCACTGCTTGTGCGTCAACCTTTTTTTAGGAAAGCCTCAAATCTGTGGAAAACAGCATACAACCCATGTGCCATTCTTTCTAATAATTTACAGCCCATTTGCTAATTATTAAGGTTTTTGTGGAGCCCATATTCTTTTTGTTAGTATTACAGCCCATATTGTGGCCACAGTTAAAAAAGTATACGAAATTTTGCATATTTCGGTGCGGTCGGAAGTGTTTTTAATCCCGAAATTTTGACTCACATTCAAACTGATTTTAAAAATAAATGTATATCAATGTAAAATCCAACAAATTCTCCACGCATAAAAATTAATGTAATTTAAAATCTCGAAATGAAAAAAAGATATTTGAAACTAATTGCCGGTTTGATTTGTTTTAAAAATGTACAACCCATTTCTCATTACTGATGGGCAATTTTCTCGGCCAGCCGAATGAAAGCTCTCCTCGTCTTGAAAGATTTGCAGCCCAACAGGCCTGACAAAGCGACTTACTTGGCAAATCACAAAAAAACTTGGCTGTGGCCGTGGACCCAACTGTCAGCCTCTCCACGTATAGTACTCTTCCGATGGAAGTCATTCCTTGACCACGTTGACCACGCCGCGCGGAGAGTACCACGGCGGTGGACGACAGCGAGGCCTAGGAAGGGGACGACGCGGAGCCGGGGAAGACGCGGCAGTGGAAGCCTGCGCGGAGAGGAGTACGAGGGTTCACGGGTTCGGCTATGGTGTGAGGCTGCCGTCGCCGCAGGGCCTGGCCAGTGGTGGGAATAGTAGGGGGCGGTGAGGCCTCCGCGGCAGCACAATCGGCCACGGGAGGCAGGAGCATGCGGGACGACCGGCGCTGCTTTGGGCGGCTGGAGCAAGAAGACCAGAGGTTGAAGAAGCACTACGGCCGTTGGATGGACATCGTACGGTCACTGGAGCTAGAATCGTTCATATTGACTAAAGTTGACAAAGGCCCCCGTCCCAGTCAACTTAGTAGGCCCACAAGTCAGCCTCCCCATGGTGGGTCCCAGCTAGCAGGGGGAGTATTCGTTTTTTGTGCGTAATAAGGAGGCACTTCCTTGCGTGCGAAGATATAGCGGGTGGGTCCGAGCTGTCAGCGGCGGTAACGTTTTTTCGCGAAATACAGAGGCCCTTTCGGTGGGTCCCTGATGTCAGGTGGAGTTATCATTATTTTGCGCGTAATAAGGAGGCATTTCCTTGCGTGCGGCCGTGGACCCAGCTGTCAGCCTCTCCACGTACAGTCCACTTCAGATGCATGTCGGTCGTTGACCATGTTGACCAGGCCGCGCCGAGAGCACCAGGGCGGTGGACGACGGCGAGGCCTAGGAAGGGAACGACACGGAGGCAGGGAAGACTCGGCAGTTGTTTCCCACGCGGAGGGGAGTACGACTGTACGAGGGTTTACTGGTTCGTCTGCCGTCGCCAGAGAATAACAGCAGGTGTGGGTGAGTAGAGGGATGGCTAGGCCAGCGATGGGAGTACGGTGGGGCGGTGAGGCCTGCGCGGCAGCAAAGCCGGCCGTGGGGAGGAGGGAGCAGGCAGTCCCGCCGGCGCTTGTTTGAGCGGCTGGAGCAGGAAGAGCAGAGATTGAAGAAGCACGACGGCCGTTGTATGGCCATCCAACAGTCACTGCTTGAGCGTCAACCTTTTTTTAGGAAAGCCTCAAATCTGTGGAAAACAGCATACAGCCCATGTGCCATTATTTCTAATAATTTACAGCCCATTTGCTAATTATTAAGGTTTTTTTGGAGCCCATATTCTTTTTGTTAGCATTACAGCCCATATTGTGGCCACGGTTAAAAAATTATACGAAATTTTGCATATTTCGGTGCGGTCCTAACTGTTTTTAATCCCGAAATTTCGACTCACATTCAAACTGATTTTAAAAATAAATGTATATCAATATAAAATCCAACAAATTCTCCACGCATAAAAATTAATGTAATTTAAAATCTCGAAATGAAAAAAAGATATTTGAAACTAATTGCCGGTTTGATGTGTTTTAAAAATGTACAGCCCATTACTCATTACTGATGGGCCATTTTCTCGGCCAGCCGAATGAAAGCTCTCCTCGTCTTGAAAGATTTGCAGCCCAACAGGCCTGACAAAGCGACTTACTTGGCAAATCACAAAAAAACTGGGCTGTGACCGTGGACCCAGCTGTCAGCCTCTCCACGTACAGTACTCTTTCGATGGAAGTCGTTCCTTGACCACGTTGACCACGCCGCGCGGAGAGCACCGCGGCGGTGGACGACGGCGAGGCCTAGGAAGGGGACGACGCGGAGCCGGGGAAGACGCGGCAGTGGAAGCCAGTGCGGAGAGGAGTACGAGGGTTCACTGGTTCGGCTGCGGTGTGAGGCTGCCGTCGCCGCAGGGCCTGGCCAGCGGTGGGAATAGTAGTGGGCGGTGAGGCCTCTGCGGCAGCACAGCCAGCCACGGGAGGCAGGAGCATGCGGCACGACCGGCGCTGCTTTGGGCGGCTGGAGCAAGAAGACCAGAGGTTGAAGAAGCACTACGGCCGTTGGATGGACATCGTACGGTCACTGGAGCTAGAATCGTTCATATTGACTAAGTTGACAAAGCTCTTCGTCCCCGTCAACTTAGTAGGCCCACAAGTCAGCCTCCCACCAAGGTGGGTCCCAGCTAGCCGGGGGAGTATTCATTTTTTTGTGCGTAATAAGGAGGCACTTCCGGTGGGTCCGAGCTGACAGCGAGGGGAACGTTTTTTTCGCGAAATATGGTGGCCCGTCAGGTGGGTCCCAGCAGTCAGGGGGCAAACGTTTTTACGCAAAATATGGTGGCCCGTCCAGTGGGTCCCTGCGGTCAGTTGGAGGAATCATTATTTTCCGCGTAATAAGGAGGCACTTACTTGCTGCGGCCGTGGACCCAGCTGAGACTCTCCACGTACAGTATACTTCCGATGGAAGTCGTTCCTTGACCACGTTGACCTCGCCGCGTTCCGTTGCATGCATGCGTCCATGGGCATGGTGCGTCCCCACTGTCAGCCTCTCACGTACAGTCATCTTCCGATGACTCTGGGTTGTTGACCACGTTGACCACACAGTGCCGAGCGCACCCAGACTGGAACGACCCGGAGATGGGGAAGACGGGGCAGTGGAGTCGCAGATGGAGAGGAGTGGGAAACTTCACTGGTTCGGGTGCGCGGCAGCACAGCCGCGGTGCCGCCCATGGGAGACAGGAGCAAGAACAGAGGTTGAAGAAGGAGCACGGCTGTTGGATTAACATCCAACGATCCAGCTGCTAGAATTATTTGTTGATTTAGTTGACAAAGCCGTGCGTACACGTCCGCTTAGTAGGCCCACAAGTCATTCACCAAATCTGACGGGTCCCAGCTGTCAACGGGGTGAATAATTTTTTTCGCAAAACAAGGAGGCACTTCCTTCCGTGCGAAGATACAGCCGGTGGGTCCCAACTGCCAGGTGGAGGAAACATTTTTTTCAGCTTAATAAGGAGGAACTTTCCTTGCGTGCGACCATGGACCTCATGGATCCCAGCCTTCAGGCTCTCCACGTACAGTCCTCTTCCGATGACTCTCATTTGTTGACCACGCCGCACCGAACGCAGCGAGGCGGTGGACGACGGCGAGGCCCCGGGCGGGAACGACTCGGAGATGGGAAAACGCGGCAGTGGAGTCGCAGATTGAGAGGAGGATAAGGGTTATAACCGGTTCTGTTGCGGCGTGGGGCTGTAGTCTGTGGAGAATAACAGGAGGTGTCGAGGGGTGGAGGGATAGCCTGGCCGGCGGTGGGGTAGCGCTTCGCGGCGATGCGTGCTAAGCAGAGCCGCTAGCCGCCGGAGGCCGGACCAGGCGGTCCCGGCGACGCTGGAGGAAGAAGACGAGAGATTGAAGGTGCATGCCGGCCGTTGGATATAAATCCAATGGCTGTGGATGACACAATCATTTGTTGACCAAGTTGACAACGCCCTGCGTAGGCTTCGACCTATTGGCCCACATGTCAGCCTGCAAAAATGTGGCATATACTTAACCCATGTTTTCTAGAATGTATAGTCCATTTGCTGGGCTGGGTGAACAAATAATTTCGCGTCAATCAGGCCCATTTATATTTCCTAAGAAAACCCAGCCCATTTGCACTTCCTTGAAATACACGTATTAGGTGGGCTCGTTATATATATAATGTTATGTTAGAAGGAGCAATTAATATCAAAGAATAAACCGGAGAGGCACATTATATATATATAATTAAGAAATTAGCGAGTTATTGCTCAAAATAAAATGAGCGCATTATTATTAAATTGGTCCTTAAAATGTTCGCAAGCTTTTGTATGCAATCACCAGGATTTTCCTTGCCTGTGAGTCAAAAACAACCAGGATTTTCCTTGCCAACTTCCGTTAAACATTAACTTTTATAAGTTAATAACACGTGGGATGTTTTTATAATGTATATATAAGTCTCTATAAAATATATGATAATAGTAATAATATAAATATATATAATGTGGTTAGAAGGGAAAACATAAATTGGACACAACATTACTTTTATAAGAGACCTGCGTTTTATACCCCACAGTAGGCATACTAACAAGTTCACACACAAATACAACAGAAAAGGTAAACATTCATATCAAACTCAGGTTCACATGACACGTTCATATTCATAGCCAACATTCACTATCAACAACTCAAAAGATTCATATATACACAAGCTCAACATATCTATGCATCCAAATGATTGATAGATCACACGACAATATTCATACATAATTCACAAAAAGATTCAGATATACACATGTTCACTATGTTTATGCATCCAAATGATTGAGATCACAGCCAATATGATCCATGGACGAACTTTAATTACCTAGGGTACAGACTGGTAAATGGTGTTCAATCGGAGGTACTTCTTGCTAAAATTAGTTCTTGTACGAGTAAACTTTCGAGTACATAAGAGGCAGCACAGACAATCTGAACTTTGCTTGTAGGTTTATCCTCAAATAGTGGCCTCATGCCGAGGGAGGTTTGAGCAACTTGGCCACTACTTTCATCCAACTAGTTTACTGGCTCATCTTGGTCCCGTATCTCGCCAATTCTACATTGCAGATGAGAAAGGAGGCGGTTGAGAAAATGAACCACCCAATTTTTTTGTGCAGTTCAACTGAAATGGAGCATCCTTGGCATGCAGACTGATTAAGTGCCTGATGAATATACACGTCAACCAACTTGTCTGGAATCTTTAGACTCCATGCCATATAGTTCACTACCATATGTGCCGATAACCAAAAGGCACAAGTTCGGACCAAAGACTGGACTGCGTTTTTCTGGGCTATGCACCAAGCAATATTTTTGGTGTTCACTCTCCTAATACTTGGAGTTTGATAATTGGTTGACGCTGGTTGATACTCGAATGAATATAGGCACTTCTTGTCAACATCGATGCTTGTCTGAGTGAACTTTGGAGTACATAGCAGCAGCATAAGTACCTGTCCATCTGATCATTTTGTGCAGTTCTACTGAAATCACCCGATGTAATGATTTACCTGCGAGTTCAGGCTCCAAATTACTCCTTTATGAAATCGGCAAACAGTAGCACAATACCAAATTACCAATACATATGACAGGCACAATAATCAGGATAAAGACCAGTACCAACCTGTGTGAGGTAGCATATCAATTACTATTTACTTTGACTAGAAGCCGAGATAAGCCAAGCGACTGACAGCAAAGGAAGAAAGCAAGCGGAGATTAGCGACTGATAGGAAAGGACGGAAGCTGTCGAGGCAATGAAGCACCCAAAGTTTTTGTGCAGTTCCACCAAAATCGAGCATCCTTGTTGGCACATATATCGAGAGAGTGAGATTACTGTAATAGTGGGACTAGTTGATGAAACATACACTAACAAATAGAAGCACCCTCATTATCTTAATGGGTAAAGTTAGCAACATAGTAGTCTTGCTTAAAGAGAGGTATTAGTTTATTTAATCAGTGCCAATTAGCTCAACTCAACACTCAAAGCATTGCCATTTATCATAGGTTGCAAAACTTTAACGTGCAAAGATAAAGGAGTTTCTCATGACAATAGCACGATACAAATAGAGATGACAGCAAACTAATATGGATGAAGGCCTTAGGCCCGTACCAACCTGAGAAAAAAAGCTTATTCATGTAGTCCCATAAGAGATGATAAAGCACTCAATGGAATCACACAATAGTATATATTTTTGTGCACTTCAAATGTATGGTTGAAATCACTCTTGTTTACCAGTGCTGAGATTATATCGAAAGATTATCAAGAACTTCCAGCAGAGTTAAAGCACTGGCTGGGATACAGTTCATTGTATTGTCTTGTGTAGTTCCACTAAAATGTATGATTGGCACAACATGATCCCTGTTTGCACAAGTAGGAACAAGGTGAAACCTTCATTAGCTTAGTGAGAAAGGATAGGAAGACATTAGCATATTACTCAAACAGTAGCATCAAATTCATGATGGACAATACGCAAAACATTGCCTCATTGAACCAATGACAATAAATTGACATGCAAAACAATAGCACTATTATGTCATGACACTAATAATATTCCCTCCCTGCTCCACCACATGATTCACCTCCATAGACAAACATACACACGTACATGATTCAGCATAGGGTCCTACTAAAGATTTGTTTAACCCCAACAGGAAAATTAGGCAGTAATAAATTAGTGGTACTTAAGTACTCCTAATTAATTAAGTGAGACAGCAGAAGTGGAAAGGCTCCCTGGAGGATCGTCTCACATGTAAGGTAGTCGTTGCCGGAGCCCTTGAATGGCCTCGACTGAGGCCTCTGGCTTCAGCAAGATCGCCTTGGCACTGTTTATTCTTCTTCTTCTTCTTCCTCTTCATGCTCTGTTTCTCTTTCTCCTCACCAGTTGGTGAAACCAAGTACATGATTGGCCTTCTAATTCAGAATTGGTTTTGTCAGTGAGGGAGTACAAGTGTACTAGTAAAAACCAGCATTATGTTCTCATGGCAGTCGGAAAATAGAGATGAACACATGCATTAAATATCATTCTTACCTAAAGGAAGGTTATGGCGCCAATATGGATGATGAGGATTGGAACACAGATCTCCCTTTGTGAAGTTCCACCAAAATGAACCAACTATTCCATTGTGACATTCCAGTTAAACAGCAGAAAAGTCACTTCTTTTAAGAAGAGTTTTGTGCAGTGCACCAAAAGGTCACAACAGCAACCAGGTGAATTGGAAATCCCTGTTTGCACAAAAAGGCACAGAGGAAACAGTCAGAGTCTCAAACAATTACAGGCAAAAACATTTGGCTAAACTTGTCATGGCTTATAACAGTGGCATGGCTTCATTTTTACCAGGAACATTAGATTAAGAACAGCTAAGGCTGCGTTTGGTTCACAGGTTTGGTGCAGGATTTTCGTAGGAACACAATGCCTATGGTATTCTTTCCCTTCCAACCGTTCGGAACACGTGAAAGGTGAATAGTGTTTCATAGGAAAGCTGGTCTGGTAGTACTGATTCCATAGGATTAGAAACATCCACGCGCTGCTCATTTTTTGGGCGGAAGCCCGAGGCAGGCGCTCGCTGCCATGCGTTAGACAGGTTGTTGTGCTGTGTTGCCGGAATAAAAAAATCAACCTATGTGTGGTACGTGAGGTGAGGACAAGAGTTGTCACTGTGCAGCTGAATAAACAAATAGCATCTCATACTTCCAAGCATGCTACTCTAAAAAAACAAATCTGTACATTTCGTAGTCCATCCGAACACATTCTCTTGAGAGTTTCCTCCGGTTCGCTGTTCCATAGTTTTATACCTACATCCCTTTCCTATTCCTCTATTTTCATCAAGACCAATGTTTTCTGCCCCTTTATTCCGAACGGAGCCTAAATATTTGGTATAAGGGCATGGGATAGTGGGTGCACCAGCAGTCCAGCACCATGTACGTAAACAGGGGCATAAAGTGGTGATTCATAGTTTGTTGCCCCGAGAAACAAACATCCACGAAACATATCTGGGTTGGTCCCATTTTTGTTCACTCTAGCCACCTACTCCTATGTGTGGATAGCAAATCTAGTCCTGGTCATACCACTGTGTACAGCGTTACCCCTATATTTCCCTTTTCGACCAAGAGACCGGTTGGATGACCAGTCTGTACTACTTTCACTCCCTTTCCTTCCTGTTTGTACCAAGTCCGATATACATACTAAATTCCCCCACCCCCACTTTATTTCTTGTTTGAACCAATTACTCCCTCCGTCCGGAATTACGTGTCATCAAAATAGATGTGTCTAGAACTAAAATACATCTAGATACATCCATTTCAATGACAAGTATTTTCGGAGGGAGGGAGTACAAGATTCGACTCCATGAAGTAGCTTTACCTCTAACAATAGAAGAAAAAAATGTGACGTTGGACCATCCGATTGAGAGGGGCTGAGAGGTAGAAAATGATGCACATGCAGCAACGTAGTGAGCTGGGGAAGTAGAGCTAAGGCGGTTTCGAACGAAGATATACCTGAAGGTCGTCGGGATGTGGATAGGTGGGCGGCGGGAGGCCGGATCTGCCCACAGGCAACGACGAAGGGATCGGAGGACCTCCCGCGCCGGCGCTCGGCCAGAGATAACGGTGCAGCCGGCAGTGGGTCTCCTCCCTCGCTGTCGGCGACGGCCTAAATGCTGCCCCTCCCCCCCTTCACCAGCGGAGGGGGATACGTCCGGATCTGTAACCAGCGGTGAGGATAGAAAGCCAGTGTTTTTTGAAGGGAGAAAGACAGTTTTACTACCCCTATCTTGTTTAGATCTGGAGAGGATGAGAGTGTGTGAATAGGGCAACCCTAGCAAGCAAGCGCGGAGGCTCCGGCCTATATATACTTAGTGGGGTAGTTTTCCTTTTTCACTCCATCAAAACAATCGTTTAAAACTGTGTACTACTACATGCCAGGTCGCGGTTTTTTTAGTTGTTGATTGTTTTTTGAGATAGCTACCCGCTTGTTCCAAGTGGTGTTACGGTGTGCCAGGTCGCACTTTGTATCATTCAAGTCTGGTACTACAAGTCCCTCCATTAAATGAACAACCAACCCCTCGTAAAAATTGTGAACAAGCCCACGGCTAAAATTAGCGGAAACGTGGGTTGCCCCAACATGCATTATTATTTATATTTTCTACTCCCTTCGTTCCTAAATATAAGTCTTTTTTATAAGCCACACCTAAGACAAGAATTTTTTTATTAGCAGTGAACCCCACATGTCATAGACACAAAAATTGTGGCAAGATTCCCTTAGGCAAGCCAAAGTGTGTCTAACAATTTGAGCAACTCAGGTTAGGCAAGTGTGGCAAGTGTGGGAAAAATAATGTGGCAACATAAAACAAACATAGTCACAATCCAAACAGCCCCGTAATTTTTTGTGACATGCATGAAAATTTGGTTAGTTAAATTTATAGTCAAAATTTGTCAAGGTGCATCAAATCAACACATGCAAGTATCAAAAGGAAAGTCACGGCATGCATGCATGCGTTGTACTCCCTCTGTTTCCAAATATAAGTCTTTTTAGAGATTGCAACAAGTGACTACATACGAAGCAGAATATGTCTACTCCTACATACGAAATAGCCCATTTTAAATGTGTAAAAAGACTTATATCGAGTGCAGTGCTTTGATGTGTCGCGTCAACTCGTAGAAGACCGAGAAATTTGATTACTACAACGCCCTCTCCCTCGCGGAATGAGCTCCGGTGCCTTAACTCCACCTGCCTTTGGCTTCATGACAGGAGGGCCAACCACCTGTTGGGCCCACCTTTCATAGACGCAAAGGCAGGAGCAGTAAGTAGAAGCTTTCGCTACACGCTATCCCTCCCGCACGAGGTGGACGGACATGCAGCAGTGGATTCGATACTGTAGAAGTAGGAGTAACATCATTGTTCGTCTTCTCGAAGAGGCGAAGAGCCAAGCGCAACCCGAACGTGGCAGTTGCGAACGCTTGCGTGGTGCGGTTCCTTGGAGTACTAGCCAGGCTCTTGCATGAGACAAAATTGCTATTGTTTAACAATTAAACTCCATTATCCATTGGTTGATACTCATTCTGCATAGGTCCACGCGCTTAGAACCGTTTCCTCCTGGGGTCACCAATGTTTATTTGCTAATTAATAGCATTGCATGCAATGAACTAGCCATTGCAAGTCATTAAAAGCATGCACACCTCTCATCTCTTATTGGTTGATATGTCAAGAAACAAGAACCAAGGTAGAAGTTAATGCACCGCGCCTAAGTGTTTTGGGACTATTTGGTTTTCGTAAGATGACTTACACACCTAGATGGAGGGAGTAGTATAGCCCTGTAAACCGGAAAGGAGTATTTGCCTTTCTAGAGATTTCAACAAGTGACTAGACTACACCGTGTGCAGTACTCCCTCCATTTCGGTTTATAGGGCTCAAATCTCAAATCTCATGAACCAAGGCATTTTGCAATTGGAGGAATATATCTCGTACTTTACAAAACTACCCTAATTAAACTCATGCATTAATTACGTAGTTCTCTCGTTTTCCTCTCCGCCTTGGTCGCGGTGCACAATATTGAGCACTTCTATATGACTAGCCGCTCTATCTACATGCGGGACATTTCAAAGCATCCGGGCCCGCGTGCCATCCACCAAATCACAACGAGGTGCTACAGTCGAGACTCACCTGTCACCCCGGTGTGGCCGTCATGACCCGTCATATCACAAAACCCACACCTTTACCAGCAGTGGTAAGGTGGCCTCCAAGTTGGACTGGACGAAGCAACCATCATTTCACTGGAACACTCGTTCAAGCCCTTTCTTCCCTTTCTTGAAGAAAACCTCACTCCAGGCTACTCACTTCTGCCATTTTTCTTCTGTACCGACGAAGGAAAGGTGGGCGAATCAGTTATGCTGCTATATTTTCATTCCAAGAATCTTCTTTTTGCGAAGCACCGACCGATTCTCACATCCTATTCTTTTCCCGTTTTCATTGTGATTGTGGTTTCCTTTCGATTGCTTTTTGTTTGTCATTTCATTGATGGATCCTGGAGCACTAGGCAAAGAGTTGCCGGCGGACAACCCGCTGGAGACAGCGATCTCCAGGAAGCGAGCACCGACCAACGAGTTGACCATGTTGGCGGGCCAACCCATGGAGACGAAGAACTCCAAGAAACAAGCACTGGCCAAAGAGTTGAGGATGTTGGCGGACGAACTCATCAAAGAAAGTTGGAAGAACAGCAAGGGCCCCACCGTGCCTACCCCAGGAACTCTGATTGCCACCTATGTGAGGCTCAAGACTGAGTTTGAGGAGATAGTCGCCGTTGAGAAGCAGTATTCCCCTGGCAAGGTGATGGCCCCCATCGAGGACGAGGAGATGGCCCCCGGAGGGATGAGATCCCCCGGTGAGCTGCACAAGGTAAAAAATAATGGCTTATTACCATAGTTGTGGTTTTTGATTATTTGCAATGTGCTTGCTAATATGTTAGGGTTGTGCAGGTGCCGGTGGACGTCCTTGATGATTCCGATGTCGTGGCCCGTCCTGTTGGCATCGCCCCGGAGTTCGATTCCGATGCCGCTGTCCATCCTGTGGACATCGCCCCAGAGATCAATTCCGATGTCGCGGTCAGTCCTGTGGACATCGCCCCAGAAATCGATTCCCATGCCGCTGTCCGTGCTGTGGTCATTGCCCGAGAGATCGATGACAATAAATAGTTGGTCGCGCTAATCCTTCAGGGTAGTTTGCATTGCCCTGTGTTTAATTACCAGAACGATGCGTGTTATCAAACCATCTTAGGGCTAGTGCACTGTCTTGTGTGGGCGGATCTTGCTACTTTTGTTTGATAGTGAATCATGCGATGAATCATGCGAACCCTCACCAGCTTTTGATGTAATATATGGCATGCTTAGATGTAAGTTTGAACTGTTTATCATATCAGCAGGGCTTTTTTGATGATTCTTGGTGTTAGTAGGCTAGCTACTGTGCGAGCTATAGTACTTGCAAAACACTCACCGAAGAGAAACGTTGGGGCTGATGAGCATGTGGTACGCTTATACTTATCCCTCGTCGATCGACCAATAGCCCTAGCTCCTAAAATTGTAGGCTTAGCGATCGATCAGACAATAGTCGACATACATTCAGGCCTCATTTGGTTCATAGGGTAGGAAAATCGTAGCAAAAGTACAGAGAACGTGCAACAAAAAATCATAGCAGTGCAGAGACGTACTCCCTCCATTCCAAAATAGATGACCTAGGCGGGCTAGTTTGGCCTAGTGGGTTTCAGTGATATGACGTGGTACGGTGCTGTCCAGTCTTCGCGTGTGGTAGCAGTATTGCGGGTACAGTAAGTTTTCTTGAAGAAGCGGAATTCAACGAAGTCATGATGGTTCCTTCGTCCGAACAACTTACAATGGGAAAGGTTGGGCCTGCGATACGACCGGGGTAGACCAGGATAATTTTGTGCATGGCAGGTGGACCAGGATGGTCGACGTCCCACATGTCGGCGAATGAAAGTATTCTTTCCGATATAGAGGACGAGCAATGAGTATTCATTGTTTATTTTTGATGAAAGCTATTGTCTCCACTGTTACGACGGAGGAGTGTGAAACACGGCAGCCCAGTGAACTTGGCATGTGCACCACTCCCTCCTTCCTCATGTAATGCCCAGGTTACAGCTTTTCTCACTTTATCTCTATCTATTTCCTCACAAATGTTTTTTACCTTTCTTTTTTTAAGACACAATTCTTTTTATGCCTTTTTTTAGAATTATTTTTTTATACCTAGGAGCACGTGTAGAGACGAGCTCTTGCAGAGCCCACTCCTTGACTTTGTCAATGCCTCTCTCTCCTCCACATAAGGAGTACTACTTGCTATGCATGCATGCGGCGGGCAGCTGGCATCTTGAGGGGCTAGGGCGGTGAGAGCGGGCTCCGGAAGCGGTCCGGACTCCAGCATGGCCCACCTCACATTATCACCATATATTTCTTGGAGTCCGTGCGCGGCGGGTGGGCGATCTCTTCTCCCTCCCCTGTTTCTCTCTTCTCAGTCGACGCCCGCCGAGCGATTAGATTTCGGCTATCGACGGTTTATTCAATTATGGTCCCACATGTCAGTGAAATTGCAAGACAACGTGTGTCCCCTCTGGTGAGCGGCGTGCGAGCCGGACTGTCGGGGTTGCGACGCGTACGAGTCGTAAGTGTGCCGCCTTTTCCTTTAGAACTTGCAAAGCGTAACATTTTCACGCGATCGATCGATAGAAATCCAGAACAAAATGACGAGGGCGGTGCTTTCCCGCTCGTTAGGCGGGCTAGTTTGAGTGATATGACGTGCTACAGTGCCGTCCACTTGCTCCATTTTTATGTAAGCAAGAGTTTACACTCTTACGCGGGAGGAGTGCGAAACACCGCAGATCTGATTTTGATCGAGGGATAACTGTTCCCTGCCAAATAATGGAGGATTGTTAGCGATTATAGCATGATAGTTAGGGCATCTCCAGCACTGGCCCACAAATTTACACCGACATCTGCCCGAGGACACTGATGGATGCCATCCGATGCTGCCCGCATACCTTTCGACAACTATATGAACTAACCGGACGAAATTCATGCAAACAAAGCAAATTTCAAATTAACCGGATGAAATTCATTACATTTCAAAAACTTTTCCTACAAACTGGACGAAATTCATTACATATTTCATACTAAAACCTACTGTAAACCTAATCTAAACGATCGTCGGCGCCCGAGCACCATGTCCGGCCATGAACCCGAGAAAGCCGGCCATTGCCTTTGCTTCCTCCTCATCCGCCTCGATAACCTCCTCCTCCAGAGCGGCGGCGACCTACCGTGTACTACTCTTCCTCGCTGCCGGCTGCGGCCGCGCACACGCGCCGGCTTCATGGTGGTGGCGGCGGAGGGCGTCCGGGGGGGTGCCGGCGATCTCCTTGGTTTTCTCTTGCGACAGTACGTCGAAGAGAGCTTTGGAGCGCGCTCGGAGCGGAGCCGCCGATGTCCCTCGTCTGCTCCTGCGACAGTACGTCCAAGAGAGCTTCGGAGCGCCAGGAGGCCATGGTTGAAGTGGTGCCGACAGAAGGAAGGGACCGGAGGAGAATAAGTGTGGGTCTATGGCTATGGCTGGGAGCTGGGGCTCAAGTTAATATAGCAGGCGAATGGCAATGAGCCGCGGCAGACGGATGGACAACTGGCGCCGGAGTAGGTTCGTCGGGCGTGAATGCGGACGCTGCTTCAGTGACTTAACTGCAGATGCATTTGGGTTTCTGACATGTGGGCCCAACGGGCATTTGGCCCGCATGTCAGTGACACACCAATTGCACCTGCAGTTAAGTCCGATGAATGCGGCATTGCCATTCTGGAGAGACGGTGACCGTTTCAGGCGGGAAGCGCGCGCTAGCGATGGAAGGGGTTTCGGTGTGCAGTGGCACTAAGATCGGTCGCTCACGATAGTACATACTCCGTACCATACTACCATAGTACCCTCTCTAGCTTAGGCTGTTTTATAGATTGTTGTTGTGATGGACGATATACATGAGCAAGGCGGTCCGAGTATGACCGTTGGTGTTGAGCCAGGTGAATACATGCTCGGCGTTCGCGTAGGCCTCCATCAAACGTCTAAACAGTAATGTCAGGCACCGCCGGGGCGCGCATGTGATGGGCTCGCCATTTACGTTGCGCCATGAGCAGGACTTTGATTTAGAGGGCGACGTGCATGCATTAGCATGCTTTGACAGCGTGAGCGTGAGTGTCTGACGCAAAGTATTTCATTTTCATTTGGCTGACAAGGGTGCGTTGCAGCGACGAGTCCGTGGTTTGATTCCCCACATACGCATAATTTTGGTTTTTACATTATTTCTTTCTCCATTGATAGGTAGGCCCGCGTAGATAGATAAAGAACACGAGCTGAGAGGCGCATGCGAACTGTTTGACTGGTCAACCCGACAAATACGGAGCTATATGCTAAGCCAGTGACCGTATAATCACCATATCTCGTATACAATGATCAAAGTGAGCTATCAAGACAAGTTCGATGACCACCAATGCATTTTACTCGGTAATAAATGACCAGGATTGAAGGGGAATCCAAATTTGCTTCGTCTTCTGTCCTTGAGCTCTTGACAAACCAATGCACTATACGGTTGTCTGGCCACTCCACCCCAGAGCTCTCACCAAGCGTCGTTCATGCCACCGCGTCGCACACTAACCGGTAAGGCAGCGATGGCATCCCGCCGCGCCGAGTTCCTCGCCGCCCACGACCGCACACAAAATGGTACGGAAGCGATGGCATCCCGCCGTGCCGAGTTCATCGCCGCTCGCGACCTCACATCTATGTGGGAGGAATTTGAAGATGCCAAGGCCGAATGGGCGGTAGAGCAAGAGGCGGCCAAAGCCGCACAGAGGGAGCGGAAAAGTCAGAAAGCACTCAAGAAAAGAGAGGCCCGCCGCCGCAAGAAAGAAAAGGACGCACGCGCTGCTGCGGAGAGGTCGGCGGAGATCCAAGCACGGTGGGGTGTCAGCGACAAAGCCGGAAAGGAGAACGACGGCGTCTGGCCAGCATGTGAGAAGTAGTAGTACTAGTAGTTAGTGTGTGTGTCTGTGTCCGAGTACGAGCATGTACCAATACTACTAGTTACTACTGTAGTTTTTAGAGCAAATTACCAGTACATTAGCCTAGACTAAATGGAAAAATTCCTATCCTAAGCATCAAATGGCATCTCTTTCTCTATAGGAATTGAGATGCATGTCATCTCACTTCCTATGATTTTCATATTCCTATCCTATGAACGAAAGGAGGCCTCTCTTGGAGTAACTACTGTAGCTAGCAGTACTGCTGGTATAGTAGTTTTCTTCAAGAAGCGGAATTCAACGAAGTCATGATGGTTCCTTCGTCCGAGCAACTTCAAAGTGGGAAGTGGGCCTGTGATTTGACGGCTCATTAGTCATTGTTACTACGGCGCGACGTCCCACATGTTGGCGAACGGAAGTATTCTTTCCGATATCGAGGAGCAAGGAAACCGCGTGGAGTTCTGCGTGCATGGCAAGTGGACCAGGATGGTCGACGTCCCACATGTTGGCGAACGGAAGTATTCTTTCCGATATCGAGGAGCAAGGAAACCGCGTGGTATAGTATCACTGCTGATTGGTTCGCAAAAAAAAATAGTGTCACTGCCGATTTATAATTATTTTTTATTTCTGATGAATGCTAGCGTTTCAACTCTTACAACGAAGGGTGCCAAACACGGCACGTGCTGGATGTCCCACATGTCAGCGAAAGGAGTGGGACATGAACAGCGTGGTAGAGCCCAGCGTAAAAAAACAGCGTGGTAGAGCGTCTCCACTTCTTCCACTTCTGGGTCGAAGACCACACGTAGTAGTACTTAGTGGTATGAACGATACAAAGTGCGACCTGGAGAGAAATAAACATCTAGTTGGAAGGTCTCGGGGCATACACGTAAACAAATATAAAAGTTAATATGTGCCTCCAACTAATATAGTAGTAGTAGAGTACTTAGGCACGTACTCCATAACATCACCGTGCATTGCACGTACAACATTTAGTGGTAGTACGTAGTAAGAGACAAATGCCGCCCAAGAGTTCCCTTCTCGACCTACTTTTGGGTGTTTGGTAGAGTGTATGGAGGGTGCATGAGTCCACACTAATTTAGCACAGATACACTAGAAGCATGCATGAAGAGAGCATGCATGAAGAGGGGTGTTGAGTTGAGCATGCATGAAGAGGGAACAACTATGCTGAGACGAGAATGCAACCAAACACACCCTATATGCGACGCATGTTCATACCATTTGTGCCTTTCTACTTCACTTACTGCGCTACATTACTCAGGTTCGTACGTCCACTCCTGGGTACATGTCCGTCTCGTAGTTCCAGTCCCACGTGTTCTTCATATAGATGGAACGATCCTTGCATAACACGTGCACCTTGATGCTAGATGTCTCGCGTGTTGGCAAAAGGATGAACAAAGCTCACGTAAAAAAATAGAGTGCAAGAACATAGATTCCGGACGACTGAGAAGGAGCAAGGAACCTCGTGGTGGAGCGTCTGCACTCATAATATTTAATATTATTCAGCGATATAAAATTAACCAATCATCTCCACAGTGGACTGGAAGAGTACGAAACACGGCAGCCCAGTGTAGTTACATCATACTAGTACATGGCTAACCCACGCTATCACCATATTTCTTGGCTTCCGTGCGACACCTATCTCTAGTAATCCAGCAGCCTGTATCGCTTCTCCCTCCTCGTCTCTATCAAAGTGCGACGGGCTGGCATTTCTGCCGTCTATTGAGGTCGGTTAACTATCACATGTTAGCGACATGCCAAGAGCATTCTAAAAAAACCCTTTCACGTTCCGTTTTCAAAAAGAAAAAAATCCTTTCACGTACGAATTTGCCTGTATGCTTTGAGCAACTTGCATGTCCTATACTGCTCCTGTTTGATACTCTAACTTAGCTAGAGGTTAGACTAACTCATGACTAACCCTGAACTAACTGTAGCCAAAGAGGTGTTTGGGTGACAGGGTTAGATTGACAATAAATGCACTTCATGGAGAGAGAAAAGTGATTTTTCAGTGGTCCCAATGAGAACTATCTCCAGTTAGCACCTCTTGGGTGGGATAGTTTTTTTTGGTGGGTTCGGTGCAACTTGCTCCAATTTAAACCCTCATGCTTGGATACTTTAGGGCTATTTCAGCCCCAACTAGCTCAAACTAACTCTAACCCATGGATCCAAACAGGGCCTATGGCCAGTCTCGACGCGGAGCAGTCGCGTGCACCGGGAAGCGGCGCTCTCTCGGCCGTCGCGCCACTTCAAAGCCGGCGCCAGTGAGAGGTCGCCTCCGCTCTGGCCGGGCATTAATGCGGCACTGACGCTCCAGGGCGACGCTGACCGTTTCACGCGGGAAGCGCGCGCTGGCAAGGGAGTATAGGTTTTGAACCGTTTCAGGTGTAGTACTGGTAGTTTGCAAAACTACTCAATTATTGCACTCAGTTTCCTAAGAAATTGTGGTAAAAAACGTTACTCCATAGCCCGCTTCCCTTCTCCTTCCTCTTCCACCGCCCGCGCACATCCGCGGGAAGCGACCGGTCAACCCTTATATAGGAGTGCTAGCACAAAAAGATGCATGCATGACCACTAAAATTTCCATATTAAAGCGCCGCTCCGGCGGGAGTATGGCATATGTTGTTACCTTCGGCTGGCCCATGGCTACCGGGCGACGGCGACCAGAGAAGAGGCGGCGGGAGGGGAATGAATGCAGCTACTATTTGGGTTCGCCTTCCGGCTTAAATAAATGCGCAGCATCACGTGTACCCGCGGGTGCACAAATTGTAACACACGTGTCTGCTTAAGTGGGCGTCACGTAACTGGTGTGTGTGTGTGTGAGAGAGATTCTGAGAGACAGAGTGTGTGTGTGCGACTCTACTCTTCGGACATGTACTCAACCTTTTGCATCGGGATATAAGTATAATGGTATTTACTTTAGCTAGTGATTTACATGGCCATGTCAACGTGGTTGTGTCAAAAAATGTCACTTCCTGCTCGTGATTTGCGTTATATAATTACAAGCAAGATTCTCGTGCATTGCACGGAACATCAATATGCATTTTTTTACAAAACACCTGTTGTGATTGACCCATGCAGGAGTAATCCCATGTGTAAAAACTAATGATATCTCGAGAATTTTATCGGAAAACTGGTATCTCGAGAATGTCATGGAAAAAATGAAAGATGAGAGATAAGGCGAGGAGGAGTGGAGCGTGGTGGTGACTGGTGGTCGGAATGGGCGGAGGCATGGGGATGGACGGCGCCGGCAGGCGGCAGCGGCCACCATGCATGCTAGATTGTTCCAGAGACTTATTCCTTTTTAATTGCTGAGCAATGAGGTTGTGGGAGATAATGATGTGGTGAGAGGTGCGGGTATCTTTGGTAAAATTATCATAGTTTGCTTTCTATCCGTAAGATATAGATCATACAGTGTGTGCTACAAGATGGCAGGCACACCATCATCGCTAACTCGTTTTTTTATAAGGGTACAGCTGATAAGTTTGCTGACTACTAAAGTAAAGTGGAATTTGTCCATGTTATGCAAGTAAATAAAGGTGATTGTTTATCATACGGGGTAAGGTTGGATGAAGGGTGGTAGGAACAAATGCTCCGCCTAGAGCATGTGTGTGTGAGATGGAGTCTTAGTGTGTGTGGTGGGTGTGTGTGTGTGTGTGTGAGAGAGAGAGAGAGAGATGGAGTCTTAGTTTGTGTGTGTGTGTGTGAGAGAGAGAGAGAGATGGAGTCTTAGTTTGTGTGTGTGTGTGTGAGAGAGAGAGAGAGAGAGAGATGGAGTCTTAGTGTGTGTGGGGGGGGGGTGCGTGCGTGCGTGCGTGTGTGTGTGTGTCTGTATGTGTGTGAGAGAGAGATGGAGTCTTAGTGTGTGTGTGTGGTGTGTGTGTGTGTGTGTCGCGGGGTCCTCTGTGGCGGATGTAATTTAAGTGTGCATGGCTTCATCATAGAGAGGTGATGTGTATGGCAGAGGCCACCAACGATGGGGTGCGAGAGAGAAAATGCCCGTACAGAGGGAAGAGAAGGTGTGTGCGCGTGAGAGGAGTCGACATCGAGAGAACGTGTTTGTTCGAGAGACACCGAGGAAGACTACTATATATCGATGGTGCATGTAGGCGGGAATTAAACAAAGGGATGGTCTTATTGGTTTCGGGGATATAGGGGAAGAGTGAGAGGCGGGGGGGGTAGCTAGAAGGAGATTGTTAAGTGTGAGTGTGTGTTTTACCCATCCAGGCGGAAGTTATGTGCACAAAAGAGGAGAACGATTCGATGTGGCGTTAGGATTGAGGGTAATTAACTACGTATGGAGACATAGAGACCTTGAACGTGCATGTGTGAGAGGTATACATGTATACGTGGGATGTGTGTGTGTGCGCGCGCGCATGATCGAGATAAAAGAAAGAAGACATAAGTCATAAGATCAACGACATGGGAGAGACGGATCGGTATGACAATATGCATGCATGTGAGAATGCAGGGAAGAAGGCCCGACAATTGAGCATGTGTTTTTGTCTTTAAGAGATAGTGGCGTGGGCTGGAGCATGCATCTATGGCGAGCAGAGGGAGTGAGGCACAACGATTGTGCAAAAGAGATCAACCTATAAATGCATATGTATGGAGAGACATATATAGTGTGGGTGATAGGAAGCAAGACTCCGTGCGAGAAAGAAATGTTGACGGAGAAACTACAGATAGATACAGAGATGGAGATGCTAGCTAGAGGGACATCCGCTAGTTTGGGTGTTGGAGATGACCGTCGGGTGGTTCAAAGGGTGAAGTTATATATGTGTGTGAGAGGGCACTTGACTGCATGTAGAGAGAAACATATGTAGTGTGCGTGATAGGAATCAAGAGTGAGGGCGAGAAAGAAGGTTGATGGAGAAACAGATAAATAGAAAGATAAAGATGCTAGCTAGTGTGCGTTAGAGATAGGAGTCGAGTGGATCAGAAGGCTGGTTATGTGTGTGGGTGTGAGAGAGATAGAGAGAGGGTGCATGTGAGTCACATACAAACAGATATCAGAGAGAAATGAGATCCCGAGAGACGGAGTTTTGTGTCTGCGAGAGAGAAAGATATTTCACAACGAGAGTGATAGCTAGAGAGACATATGAGGGAACGCAAGATATCTCTAGGGAGAGAGGGTGTGTGTGAGCGACATACAAGAGAACAATGGAGAAATATGAGACCCTGGGAGACAGAGTTTGTGTTTGTGTGTGAGAAAGAGATATTGAAGAGGAAGAGTCGTAGGTTCTCATATCTAAGGAGCGAAAGACATCTCTGTATGAGGGGTGTGCGAGTGGCACACATGGGAATAGTAGAGAGAAATGAGACCCCGGGAGACAAAGTTTTGTGTTTGTGTGAGAGAAAGAGATTCCACATGGAGAATCATAGTTAGAGACACATAGCAGGGAGCGAGATATACTTAGAGAGAGATAGAGTGATGAAGGTCGAGGGAGAGAGTACCGTCAGTGTGTTACGAAGATAAAAGATCATTGTCGACATACAGGTAGCACGAGAGATACCTGAGAGACGATGAACGCGTATAGGTCCAGAGAGATAGTCCTATATAAGCATGAGTGATAGCTATATGAGACGAATATCTGGATTAAAGGGGATTCAAATATTTAAACTGGAGATCACGACATCGATAATATCATAACGCAAATTGGTGTATCAAACATGCATATTCATTTGAATTTGGGCACACGTGTAATGTTATATAGTTTATCAATATTGGTGATCCATAGATTCTTTAATTACAAACAATGCATGGTTTATATGCAATTAATGTCTAAACGGGATTACACTATATGTTGCGTGTGTGAAACACATTATACATGTTTGAGAAGTAAAAAAACCCGCATGAAACACACATTAATTGGAGACAGTTAGCGAGGAATGCATACATTGGATTTCAACATAAAGTGGTTTCAAATATTTGAAAATCCAAATTGATGGATACAACCTTATGAATCTGAGATCATGCCATTTGTAAACCATATTTATGTATAAATGGTGTTGTGCTTTTGAAAGTATATATAAAAAATGATGTATATAGAATGTAATTCCAATTGAAAATGGATCCCGCCCGAAAAAAATAGAATACAAACGGGATTCGAATTGAGTTGGCACGGTAAACGTGCACTCTGCAAAATTTGAACGAAGCGGGGAAAGTCGCAGTAACCGCCCGAAACCAAAATCTGCGAGATGGAAATCACTACTGCCTATCCCTGCCACGCAAAGCCTATCTGCTGGATTTCTATAGGTTTCGATAGGGGTAGGTTTGTAATTTCACCCAAACGTGACGTAACCGCCTCTCACCCGGATTCATACACGGTGGGCGCCAAAACACAGTGTGTCCTCGGCCGAAATCGACTCCCTCCCCGATTCATATTCATACACGGTGGGCGCCAAAAACAAACTCTCGTCGGCAAATATTCGGTGTATGCGAGATTACCGTCCTATCCCCAACCGACTAATGTTGCTGTGATGTAGTAGAAATTTGAAACGGGGGCTAAGTTTGTAAATTTCCTCGCATTTGAGACAAGCGCGCCCTGAATACATGGTTCCCCCCTTCCTCTCTACCTCCCTTTTCCCCATTCGTACTCCGTGGGCGCCAAAACACCCTCTCCACCCCACCCTCCTCCGTCCGCCGCCGTCCGCCACCCCATCCACCGCCGTCCTCCTCCACCATGCCGGAGCTGATACCCCGACGCCGCCGTCCATTACAAGAGATCGACCTCTCTCATCCACGGCTTCGGACCGGGATCCTTGCATCCCGTCCTCTCGCTTCATCCCCGCCGTCGTCCACCTTGCCGGCGCCGCTCCTACGACCGTCTCGTCCACCGCGCCCCGCCGCCACCGTCTACCCTCCTAGATCTGCTTCCACGCCGCCGACAGCCATCGCTACCGCAGCACCGTCAAATTCTCAGCAGATGCGTACACGGCGCCGCACCAGAGGCGGTACTCTTTCGTATCTGCTCAACTTATTTATCGCAGCAAGAAAATAGATCGCCACTGCTTTACTCTGATTTCTTGTCTTGGTTGCGAAGTTGCCTTTGTCCGGTTTGCACCTTCAGATCCGCCATGGCACGCTCAACACTATACTCCCAATGCTTATGGTTTTCCCCTTTTATATTCCACACTAGTTAAATCACAGTAGACTAAAATTTTTTCAGAGCTCGCCGGAGTTCGCCGGTGCGAACGAAGGGGCTCGGGTGGTTGTGGGGCCTCGCCGAATGAAGAAACTCGACGCGGGTGGGGGTTGGGGCGGGGTGGGGGTGGGGTGGCGGAGGAACACAGGCGGCGGGGCCGGTGGTCCGGCCGGCGGCCCGTGCGGTGTTCTGTATGGGAAGAATCAGAGACGAGGAAGAAGATGGGTTAGGAGACGTAGGATCTTCATCCAACCGCCTGAAATGGTCGAGAGACAGCTGGGAGTTGCATTCTTAATGCGCTCTGGTTCATCATGTGTGGGCACTGCGCAACCAACATTTTATTATCCAAAATCTGCTTGCTCTTCTTTACCATGTTCCTCTTCCGTTCTTCTTTAATATGTACTCTCTCCGTTCCTAAATACAAGTCTTTGTATAGATTCCACCATGGACTACATATGGAGCAAAATGAGTGAATCTACACTCTAAAATGTATCTGGATACATCTGTATGTGATCCATAGTGGAAATCTCTACCAAGACTTATATTTTGGAACGGAGGGAGTATGATAGTAGTACAGTATGTTCCTTGTACTGAAGATGAGCAGGGACATTTGCAGTGTAGAGGTCTATACGGTCGGTTGTGATGGACACTTTGAGCCTCTTTGATTCGTAGGATCTTGTAAACATAGGAATAGGATTTGTAGTGGCCTGCCCACTTGAATCCTATAAGAATAGCAAGGAAATGCGGGGAGCTGTGTCGCCTTTGAGAGTAACTGATATTAACAGTACCGCACCTTCACTTGAAGAGAGCTGGTATCCGAAGCCTTTCTAGCCGTACCGGCAATACTAGCACATATATTCCAGCAAGTTCCACTTTGCTGATTTTACTCTGATGCTTACGGTTTTCCCCGTTATATCTACACTATGATCTGTGTAGCTGCTTTGTGTCGCACTAGCAGCAGTCCACTCTTGAAGCTAAACACTGCAATGACTTACAAAATTGGCACCAAGGCATTGAGTGCCATTCTGGATGCAATGAAACTCATACGCTCCCCACCTGTTGATTCTTGTTCAGAATATGATCCTAATGACTCTTGTTCAAAATTGCCACATATAGAGAGACAGCATGGAATTGCATTTCTTTGGGCGCTGTGATTCATCATGAGTGGGCAACCAACATTGTATGCAATGAAGCGGAACCTCAAGAATATGCTTCCTCTTCTGTTCTTTAACATGTTCCTCTTTGTTTATTCTGTATTTAGTACGTACAGTATGTTCCTTGTCAGGAAGGGGCGCAGGGACATCTGCAGTCAACAGCTGATAGAGCTGGCCTTGTACGTGATCGATAGGCTTTCAATTACTAGCGGCAATACAACACCGTATTTTCAAGCCAGTTCCACTTTCCCGATTTATATATCGTGGTTATGGTGTACCCCTGTTATGTACACTATGATCTGCCTAGTTGTTGTGTGCTCTTGTTATCATGGTTTGGCAATAAACTCTCTATATAGTATATTATGAACCTATCATCTGCCAGCTATCCTTACTTCTGGAGCCTATTTTTTGTGTACTTGTGCCAGATTATATAAATGCACGCACCATATTACAGCACACATGAGCTCTCTCATCAGAATCCAGTGATAGCACACAAGTGTTTACAGGGGCGCCCCTATATTAGAATATCATCTGCATTACAAAGATAATCTCACAACTATTTATGTTTTCATGGTTCTCAGATATTATACGCAATTACAGTGAATATCAGAATCCGCGCATCAGAAGAATATTGTGGAACACTGCAATGACTTACAAAATTAGCACCAAGGCATTGAGTGCCATTCTGGAAGCAATGAAACTCATACGCTCCCCACCTGTTGATTCTTGTTCAGAATATCATCCTAATGACTATTCTAACCTCGAGGAGTCAAAGGCAGATGGCCTGTCCTGTTCACCCATCAAGGTGCCTGTTCTAATTTGGCAAGGTTTTATTGATTGCGCGTATCTTGCATATGTTGTCTTGCATTTCTTCTACTTTGTTGCACCGCCATCTGCTTAGTTTACTCATCATATAACTCGAGATGCCATGCCCATCCATTATCAATACATATTCCATCTGTCATCATACCATGTTTTTCCACTCAAATGTTGTTCTTGTGCATCAGACATCAAAAAGGAAGAGGGTGATTGCCGAACCTGAAGGAGCACCAGCAAAGTCCTTGAAAAACGTGGTGGTGCCGGAGAAATCAGACAGCGCCCCACTTATATTGGCTGTACAACCAGTGACACTAAACGTAGGACCGACTCCAGCAGACTGTACCCATACTTCACTGGCCACACCACTAGCCCCACCACACAGGACCTGCACTCCAGCAAAAGGTATACCGATTTCATTTGCCATAGCACCAGCTGTACCACAGAAAAATCCCACTCCAGCAAAAAGTACAGCAAGTCCACCGGCCGAAGACCTATCCCAACTGCAGAGACGGCCAATTCCTGCAGATTGGAACCCCATTCCATTTATTCCCAGTTTAAAAGACAATGCTTTCAATGTTGTTAGGGACTACGTGCATATATTCCCATCATGGGAAGATTATAGTGAAGACAAACACCATTTTCACATCTTCCTGTCCAACTTACGTGTAAGTGCTATTATTCATGGTTATTATTTTCCTGTTTTCTGCTGATCGAACACATCAATGATTTACATTACATTGTTGTAACTAGGCGAGGGTCAATCTGGATAGTCATGACGAGCAAAGCTTGCTTGTGCTTTTCAAGGAAGCATTGCAGCAGTATCGGTGTTACCTGAGGAAATCACACTTTGATGGCAAGTCTATAAACGAATTTCCGGTGAAGTCTCCTGTGCTAAATTTAGAAGACATTGAATGGAAAAACCTTGTTATGCACTGGTCTCGTTCCCAGGATGAGGTACTGTCTATGAAATCACATGACAATTTGAACTTCTACTTTTCCGCATGTGCCTTACGGATCTTTTTTGCAGGAAATCTGCTCGAAGAAGAATTCCGGTTTGAAAAGAACGACAGGATATCGCAAATATGCTGCCCGCTGCTTTGCTCTTGTTAGTACCTGTTGTCCTGTATCACTGTACTTGCATACATACCTTGTTCATTATGTGACAGCAGTATGCATGATAGCTTGCTTATCAATTGTTCGCTCCAAATTATCTGATCTGTATGAATGGTTACATTAGTGTAGAATATATCCAATGCCAATGATTTTTTAGCTCTGCATTGTTCTTGTAAGTACATGCTGTCCTTTATCAGTGTACTTATATTGACAGGTAGTTGTTCATGTACCATCACTCTGCAGCTTATTTTCCTTTGCCCTCCATTTTCTACACATCAGATCTATATTTACTCTTACCATAAGGTTGGTACTGAAGAAGTTTAGCTGTGCATTGCTCTTGGCTGTGCCTTTTGCCTGTATCGCTGCACATACATTTATAGCTACTTGGTTATGTAGCATCACTCTTCATCTTATCTTAAATATTCTCCATTTTTTCGTATATTATCACATCTATATTTACTCTTAACAAAATGTAGAATAAAGGCAATGCTTATGAAGAAGATTCTGTGGTAAACTTCTTGAATTGCCCCCCCCCCATCAGCATGGACAAGGGCTTTATAGAGCCTGTCTTCACCAGTAATGTAAGTTTGTCCTTCTCAAGCCTTCAAACTTTGTTGTGTATATTTGGTTAGGCATGACTGCAACAGCTGTTTATTTTTGGTGTTTGCATCAAATTGCATGTTTAAAGTTTATTATGTAGTTCATAAACAAAAGTTTGTCCTTCTCAATTTAAGTTTTCAGTTGTACAACCAAGTTCCTTCTTCATACCATGTAAATTAAACTATACAGAGCAAGTGATCTTCTTTTGCACTGCATGTATGCTTCTGTTCTTCATCCGTAATCCAGTGGTGTGGTGAACCTACCCACTACAACACAATGTCATATTCTGCAATGTCTTAACTATGAACAATGTCATATCATTCTACTATTATTTAAACCGTCTCTTTATTTGCCAATCTGAAATGGGATAAATTGACAGCACACTAACCATTGATACTTATGAGTTCTTGATCTGTAATCCAGTGGTGTCGTGAAGCTGCCAACTCCTTCACAATGTCATTTCCTGCCATGTCTTGACCTGAACAATACCATATTGTGTTAATGCAATTTTAAACTGTGTCACTTTATTCGTCAGTAAGAAATGTGATGAATTGTCAGCACTGATACTTTTATGTGCAAAACCTGTCATCTGTCTGCTTGTTTATCTTTCAGAGTGAGGAAGATATAAGTGTTGAAAAGCGCAGTCTCATCATCTTGCTCAGGTGGTTGCGCTGCAGCTCGCCAGCAGGGCTAACCTTTCTTGAACTCTATTGAAGTGTTGTCGGTTTTGTATATTATTTTGTCGGCGTGTTTATTTGCACTGGTGGCGATCTTTGATGCCCAGTGTATGTAATCTGCTGTCTGCTTGTGCTTTATTATCATAGTGGCGAACTTTGATGCCCAGTGGATGTAATATGCCGTAATTTCTTTATTGTATAGTCTAGGTTTTTTCTTATTCACGATGCTGCAGTTATTTTACTGTATATATATCCTGTCTTCGCAGTAAACCGGCCAAACCGTAAAATTACGGTACATAATCGGGCCGTCATGCAATCACGATGTATGATCCGCATCATGGGCCTCGTCAAACTGGCCCACTAGTAGATTCGGGCCTTTAATAGGCCGAGTAACCCCCGGCCCTCTTTTCGCAAGAAAACTCAATGGGCTTTTAGGAGGCTGAGAAGTAGGTTGGGCCTGAAACGTGCCGAACAGCTCACGGGCCGGCAGCAGCCCGAAATGGACCCCGGCCCATGATTGTGCGAATCAAATCACGGGCTTTTAACAGGCCAAAATTGTCTCGGTCCTTGTTTGGCCCAATCAGATATCGGCTGCGAGCAGGCCGGATGCAAACCGGGCCGTAGTTAGGCCCAACTATATGACGGGCTTTTAACAGGCCGAAATTAATATAGGGCCGAAATGTTAAACGGGCCCTTAACAGGCCGAAACTAATATCAGGCCGAATTACTAAATGGGCCTTTAGCAAGTGGGCCCAAAAGCATAGCGTCCAGTTAACGGGCCCAATCTGATATGGGCCATAATTGAGGCCAAAGCCTCTTAAAGGGCCGGACCTGATCTGGGCCGTGATTTGGCCCAGAACGTGGGAGGCTTTTAACGGGCCGGATCTCATATGGGCCATTATTAGGCCCGGAACGTGGCAGGCCATTAATGGACCGGATCAAATATGGGCCGACATTTGGCCCAAAACATGGCAGCCAGTTAATGGGCCGGCCTACTAGGGTCCTCAAAATCTTGTGGGCCTACAGCTAGGCCGGCCCATTAGTGTCGGCGAAATCTCGTGGGCCTTTAGCTGGGCTGGCCCATTATGATCCGCAAGAATTTTGTGGGCCTTTACCTGGACCGGCCCATTATGGCACACAAAAATCTTGTGGGCCTTTACCTGGGCCGGCCCATTATGGCCCGCGAAATCTTGTGGGCCTTTAGCTGGGCCAGCCCATTATGGTCCACAAAATCTCGTGGGCCTTTAGCTGGGCCGACCCATTATGGTCCGCAAAATCTTGTGGGCCTTTAGTTGGGCCGGCCCATTTAAACTTGATGGGCCGTGCCACGTGTCGATGTATCATAGGCGCCTTCTGTCCAATGAGTGGATGACATCTGTCCCAACGATGAGCCGACACGTGTTTCCTCCAGCCAATGATGATTTTACACATGGAAAATCCCCATTGGTCGCGGCTGTTAACGGGTTATCGGATCCAAAACCCGACCCGATAGCTTAACGACGTTCCGTTACGGTGGATGCCATGTGTCGGTCACCCTTGACGAAAGCACTTCTGTGACGCGCGATTTATTGTCATGGAAGTGGACACTTCCGTGATGATAATTTTGGTAATGTCACGGAACACTTCTACGACTGCACAGGTATGACTATCTTGATTCTGTAATAAATTTGTCATGGATGTACATGCATGACAAAAAACGCGACCTACTGTGACAAACACGTATCATCACGGAAGTGTATTTTTTTTGTAGTGATGTCATGGAAATATGAGAGTAATCGAAAGAACAATACATCATTAATTTGCCTAATATAGAAAGAAGAGAGAAAAAAAATCCCCTTTGACGTATATGGTGCATGTGGCACCTTTTATCCAAATGTAGCAATATTTAGTATATGTTCAGGAAAGTAGGCCATGCCAACCAATTTAGGGTGAGATTGAACATATCGTGCGCATCCTCAAGTCATCTGGTATGATGAGATGGAACTCCATGGATGTCCGGCGGAGGCCGCAAAGTCCTGATGTGTCCGCGCACTATACACTCTATGAATGAAAGAAAACCCTCAAATCAACTCGAATAAAAATGAATTCACAGTGATTTTGGTCGGGTGATGAAGGAGGCAGATGAACTGGGATAAGAGATGAGATAATATCTCATTAAATTAGTTACCTTGTTGTCCATGAGAAAAAACCCTCAGTACGGCAGATTCCCCAACCGGGCGGAGCTGGGTCGACCGCAAGGAGCGTCGAGAAAGTCGATGGCGATAGGCGGCGGCAAGCGGAAATGGTGAAATGCGGTGGGCTTTGCCGGCAGCTTGGAGACAGCGGCAGGCGTCGAGCTAAGTGGTTGCTGCCGCGATAGGCGGTGTCATGCATAGACGCGGAGGAGCTTGTGCAGGTGTAAATGGGGACTGGAGGGGGTGGCGGGCGGGGGTGAGGGTTTTTGTAACATGGGGTTGGTGTGGGTTTTCTTTTTTCTTTTTTGAATTGAGTGGTGAGGGTTTTCTGTCCCACAAAGAATTTCGGAGGCAACGATTTGCTAGAGCCAACCGTGTGTGATTGACGCAACAGGCAAAATGAAAGTCATTGCACACGGTTCCAATTTCGGGAACCGTGTGTGATTGACGTACTACTTTCGTCCTGGTTTATTGGTCCCCTTTGTAATTTGTGCCAAATTTTGACTCACACTAACTGTGTGCCACGCCGGTGCCCTTGTCACACACATCCGCACAGTACATTGGCCTCCACAAGGCTTGCCCTCTCAAAAATATCTACCCGTCTGCAGCTTTTTTCTGTTTGATAACACACGGTTATTATGTTTCGACCGTGTGTGATGTTTCTTGTTCCTAATCCCGCCTGCATCCCTCGAAAACATATGCCCGCCTCGACGGTTTTTCTGTTTCATAACCTACGGTTGTTATCTCCGGACCATGTGCAATGCGCCATCATCCTAATTTTCAATAGCCCCGGCATTTAGATCCCGCGTTTGACTCCCACGTAGTAAAATTTTTAGTATCCGCGTCATTTCCTCAAACACACCACTGCCCCCTCCACACACACACACACACACACACACACACACCAAAACCTCCTCAGGCGCGCGCGCGTACACACACACCCTTCCTCGCTCAAAACCCTAGCAAGGTCACAGTCTCCGCCGCAAGGCCTCCATTGTCAACATCTGCCGGTTTGCCCGTGTAGCTTACCCACCGATCTCCATACTCAGGCCGCACTGAGTTTCTTAGCCGACGCCTGCCAAACGCCCCTTTCCTGCAGATCCCCATCCCCCACTCTAGAGCATCGCAGCCTAAGCCCGGCTACGCTTCCCGTGGAGCTCGAGGAGCGACTGGCCCAAAAGTGGTGTATCACGATCTCTTCGCCCGACGTCGCCAAGGAAGATGACGACCATTACTGGCCACAGGCACTCAATCAGCGGGCTAGAGTATGTGGGTATGTCGCAGACGCCGGCCACGACATCGAGGTCGTCGACAGCAACGACCTGAGGCGGGCTATGTCACAGGTTAAGTGGCCCACCCCCAACCCCTCGGGTTCAACCGCCGTCGATATCATCCATGGCCCCGCCGCTGATCTCCTCTCGCTCACTGTCAAGAATATGCCATCCTACATCGCCATCGAGCCCCTTTTGTCATTTCTGAAGGACATGTTCTGTGACACTGGCTTGGGATCCACAGCTTCCAAGTCAGACCTCATCAACGGTGACAACGAGGAGGGCACCCTCTCCGGCTCTTCCAAGGGGAAAGAGCCCATCTGTTCTTCCAAGGGGAAAGAGCCCATCTGGGACATCAGGGAGGGTACCCTACAGCCGTGCCAATCCAAGGGGAAGGAGCCCGTCTGCGACAACATGGAGCGCGTCCAGGGTCCATGCTCTTCCTACGGGAACGAGCCCATCTGTGGAAAGTGAGGAAAACCATGATTTGTTTTGCCGTGCCTCTTCACGGGGGGGAACCCATGATTTGTTTTGTCGAGTCCCTTTTGTAGTGTAGTGAGAATATGTCCGGTTTTAATTGCTATATTTGGTTGTTTGTAGTATGTCTTGTTTATTTCAGTTGTTCACAATGTGATATGTGCAATTATTTACTATACAGTACATTTCATCAATCCAGTTTTAAACATACCGATAGGAATGCATATATTTGCTTGCTGTTAAGCCTGTTATAGCTAGCATATGCATCTTTTAAAGTTTTTATATTGTTCGGTTGTTTGTAGTTAGCATATGTCCAGTTTCAAATGCTATCTTTGGTTGTTCGTAGTATGCCTTGTTTATTCTAGTTATTCACAACGTGATGTTCTATATGTGCAAGTATGAACTGTGCAGTTCAATTTCATCAATACCTATTTAAACAATACCACTACAAATGACTACATTTGGTTGCTGCATCTTGTAGTTAACACGCCTTTCCATTTTTATTTAACAATAACCAGTGTACTTAGACCGGCACAATACAAGTTTGAATGACTATGTTTGCTTGTTGTTAAATGTTAGGCCTGTCGCAGTTAACACACCTTTCCACTTGTTTTGCTTTACTAGCGTGCTTAAACCTGCACACGGAAGCTATCTTTTGGAGATTATTTTGTCTGCCATGGATATATTTGGTTGATGTTTAGCCTGTTGTGCTTAACATGCCTCTCGATGTACCTACACATGACAATTTTGGGAACGACTGCTGTTCTCCATCGAGGTTAGGTTCATCCCATGGCTTATATATACTCACGTATCAGGATATCGGTAGCTGGTACCATATAGGCCGGGGGCTGATAAGGGACTAATCAGTGAATTGGACTTTTAACTGAATATATCTGTAACCCATTTATTGTTAGGTTAACTAGGGCCATATGTAATATATCTGAGGTTACATAGCAACATGCACCGTACTTAATGTCTAAATATGCAATCCTAGGCTACATAGCAACAAGGAAGAGTGTTACCTTAATGTTCTGATGATGTCTAGATATACGTAGAAATGCAGCAGCAACAACAACAACAACACAACCCTGTTTGGATACTCAACTTAGCTAGAGGTTAGAGTTAGTTTCTAGCTCATGAATAACCCCGAACTAAATCCATCCAAAGAGGTGTTTTGATGACAGGATTAGATTGACAATAAATGCACTAGGAGAACTAGCTCCAATTAGCACCTCTTGGGTTGGATAGTTTTTTTGGGTGGGTTAGATGCAACTAGCTCAAACTAGCCCTCGTGTTTGGATATACTTTAGGGCTATTTGAGCCCGAACTAGCTCAAACTAACTCTAACCCATGGATACAACAGCAGTTAATCAGCCGATAATTTGTAAGAATGCAATAAACTCCTTCCGGCCCATAATATAAGATGTTAATTCATCTAATATGTGAGTATATTGGATGTTATAAGATATTATAAAAGAGTGTTGTACTACATCATTGTGCAATTGCTGTTTAGCTTCTAATATTAACTTGGTGCTTTTAGGTACATATGTCATTGGTAAAGATCCGCGCTTTGACCCTTTCTGCGTATGGGACAATGAGATGTCGATGAGCCAGCATTAGATAATATCTTATTAAATTAGTTACCTTGTTGTCCATGAGAAAAAACCCTCGGCACGGCAGATTCCCCAACCGGGCGGAGCTCGGTCGACCGCAAGGAGCGTCGAGAAAGTCGATGGCGACAGGCGGCGGCAAGCGGAAATGGTGAAATGCGATGGGCTTTGCCGGCAGCTTGGCGACAGCGGCAGGCGTCGAGCTAAGTGGTTGCTGCCGCGATAGGCGGTGTCATGCATAGAAGCGGAGGAGCTTGTGCATGTGTAAATGGGTACTGGAGGGGGTGGCGGGCTGGGGTGAGGGTTTTTGTAACATGGGGTTGGTGTGGGTTTTCTTTTTTCTTTTTTGAATTGAGTGGTGAGGGTTTTCTGTCCCACAAAGAATTTCGGAGGCAACAATTTGCTAGAGCCAACCGTGTGTGATTGACGCAACAGGCAAAATGAAAGTCATTGCACACGGTTCTGATTTCGGGAACCGTGTGTGATTGACGTACTACTTTCGTCCTGGTTTATTGGTCCCCTTTGTAATTTGTGCCAAATTTTGACTCACACTAACTGTGTGCCACGCCGGTGCCCTTGTCACGCACATCCGCACAGTACATTGGCCTCCACAATGCTTGCCCTCTCAAAAATATCTACCCGTCTGCAGCTTTTTTCTGTTTGATAACACACGGTTATTATGTTTCGACCGTGTGTGATGTTTCTTGTTCCTAATCCCGCCTGCATCCCTCGAAAACATATGCCCGCCTCGACGGTTTTTCTATTTCATAACCCACGGTTGTTATCTCCGGACCATGTGCAATGCGCCATCATCCTAATTTTCAATAGCCCCGGCATTTAGATCCCGCGTTTGACTCCCACGTAGTAAAATTTTTAGTATCCGCGTCATTTCCTCAAACACACCACTGCCCCCCTCCACACACACACACACACACACACACCAAAACCTCCTCAAGCGCGCGCGTACACCCCCCCTCCCTTGCTCGAAACCCTAGCAAGGTCACAGTCTCTGCCGCAAGGCCTCCATTGTCAACATCTGCCGGTTTGCCCGTGTAGCTTACCCACCGATCTCCATACCCAGGCCGCACTGAGTTTCTTAGACGACGCCTGCCAAACGCCCCTTTCCTGCAGATCCCCATCCCCCACTCTAGAGCGTCGCAGCCTAAGCCCGGCTACGCTTCCCGTGGAGCTCGAGGAGCGACTGGCCCAAAAGAGGTGTATCACGGTCTCTTCGCCCGACGTCGCCAAGGAAGCTGACGACCATTACTGGCCACAGGCACTCAATCAGCGGGCTAGAGTATGTGGGTATGTCGCAGACGCCGGCCACGACATCGAGGTCGTCGACAGCAATGACCTGAGGCGGGCTATGTCACAGGTTAAGTGGCCCACCCCCAACCCCTCAGGTTCAACCGCCGTCGATATCATCCATGGCCCCGCCGCTGATCTCCTCTCGCTCACTGTCAAGAATATGCCATCCTACATCGCCATCGAGCCCCTTTTGTCATTTCTGAAGGACATGTTCTGTGACACTGGCTTGGGATCCACAGCTTCCAAGTCAGACCTCATCAACGGTGACAACGAGGAGGGCACCCTCTCCGGCTCTTCCAAGGGGAAAGAGCCCATCTGTTCTTCCAAGGGGAAAGAGCCCATCTGGGACATCAGGGAGGGCACCCTACAGCCGTGCCAATCCAAGGGGAAGGAGCCCGTCTGCGACAACATGGAGCGCGTCCAGGGTCCATGCTCTTCCTACGGGAACGAGCCCATCTGTGGAAAGTGAGGAAAACCATGATTTGTTTTGCCGTGCCTCTTCACGGGGGGGAACCCATGATTTGTTTTGTCGAGTCCCTTTTGTAGTGTAGTGAGAATATGTCCGGTTTTAATTGCTATATTTGGTTGTTTGTAGTATGTCTTGTTTATTTCAGTTGTTCACAATGTGATATGTGCAATTATTTACTATACAGTACATTTCATCAATCCAGTTTTAAACATACCGATAGGAATGCATATATTTGCTTGCTGTTAAGCCTGTTATAGCTAGCATATGCATCTTTTAAAGTTTTTATATTGTTCGGTTGTTTGTAGTTAGCATATGTCCAGTTTCAAATGCTATCTTTGGTTGTTCGTAGTATGCCTTGTTTATTCTAGTTATTCACAACGTGATGTTCTATATGTGCAAGTATGAACTGTGCAGTTCAATTTCATCAATACCTGTTTAAACAATACCACTACAAATGACTACATTTGGTTGCTGCATCTTGTAGTTAACACGCCTTTCCATTTTTATTTAACAATAACCAGTGTACTTAGACCGGCACAATACAAGTTTGAATGACTATGTTTGCTTGTTGTTAAATGTTAGGCCTGTCGCAGTTAACACACCTTTCCACTTGTTTTGCTTTACTAGCGTGCTTAAACCTGCACACGGAAGCTATCTTTTGGAGATTATTTTGTCTGCCATGGATATATTTGGTTGATGTTTAGCCTGTTGTGCTTAACATGCCTCTCGATGTACCTACACATGACAATTTTGGGAACGACTGCTGTTCTCCAACGAGGTTAGGTTCATCCCATGGCTTATATATACTCACGTATCAGGATATCGGTAGCTGGTACCATATAGGCCGGGGGCTGATAAGGGACTAATCAGTGAATTGGACTTTTAACTGAATATATCTGTAACCCATTTATTGTTAGGTTAACTAGGGCCATATGTAATATATCTGAGGTTACATAGCAACATGCACCGTACTTAATGTCTAAATATGCAATCCTAGGCTACATAGCAACAAGGAAGAGTGTTACCTTAATGTTCTGATGATGTCTAGATATACGTAGAAATGCAGCAGCAACAACAACAACAACACAACCCTGTTTGGATACTCAACTTAGCTAGAGGTTAGAGTTAGTTTCTAGCTCATGAATAACCCCGAACTAAATCCATCCAAAGAGGTGTTTTGATGACAGGATTAGATTGACAATAAATGCACTAGGAGAACTAGCTCCAATTAGCACCTCTTGGGTTGGATAGTTTTTTTGGGTGGGTTAGATGCAACTAGCTCAAACTAGCCCTCGTGTTTGGATATACTTTAGGGCTATTTGAGCCCGAACTAGCTCAAACTAACTCTAACCCATGGATACAACAGCAGTTAATCAGCCGATAATTTGTAAGAATGCAATAAACTCCTTCCGGCCCATAATATAAGATGTTAATTCATCTAATATGTGAGTATATTGGATGTTATAAGATATTATAAAAGAGTGTTGTACTACATCATTGTGCAATTGCTGTTTAGCTTCTAATATTAACTTGGTGCTTTTAGGTACATATGTCATTGGTAAAGATCCGCGCTTTGACCCTTTCTGCGTATGGGACAATGAGATATCGATGAGCCAGCATTAGATAATATCTTATTAAATTAGTTACCTTGTTGTCCATGAGAAAAAACCCTCGGCACGGCAGATTCCCCAACCGGGCGGAGCTCGGTCGACCGCAAGGAGCGTCGAGAAAGTCGATGGCGACAGGCGGCGGCAAGCGGAAATGGTGAAATGCGGTGGGCTTTGCCGGCAGCTTGGCGACAGCGGCAGGCGTCGAGCTAAGTGGTTGCTGCCGCGATAGGCGGTGTCATGCATAGAAGCGGAAGAGCTTGTGCAGGTGTAAATGGGTACTGGAGGGGGTGGCGGGCTGGGGTGAGGGTTTTTGTAACATGGGGTTGGTGTGGGTTTTCTTTTTTCTTTTTTGAATTGAGTGGTGAGGGTTTTCTGTCCCACAAAGAATTTCGGAGGCAACAATTTGCTAGAGCCAACCGTGTGTGATTGACGCAACACGCAAAATGAAAGTCATTGCACACGGTTCCGATTTCGGGAACCGTGTGTGATTGACGTACTACTTTCGTCCTGGTTTATTGGTCCCCTTTGTAATTTGTGCCAAATTTTGACTCACACTAACTGTGTGCCACGCCGGTGCCCTTGTCACGCACATCCGCACAGTACATTGGCCTCCACAATGCTTGCCCTCTCAAAAATATCTACCCGTCTGCAGCTTTTTTCTGTTTGATAACACACGGTTATTATGTTTCGACCGTGTGTGATGTTTCTTGTTCCTAATCCCGCCTGCATCCCTCGAAAACATATGCCCGCCTCGACGGTTTTTCTATTTCATAACCCAAGGTTGTTATCTCCGGACCATGTGCAATGCGCCATCATCCTAATTTTCAATAGCCCCGGCATTTAGATCCCGCGTTTGACTCCCACGTAGTAAAATTTTTAGTATCCGCGTCATTTCCTCAAACACACCACTGCCCCCCTCCACACACACACACACACACACACACACCAAAACCTCCTCAAGCGCGCGCGTACACCCCCCCTCCCTTGCTCGAAACCCTAGCAAGGTCACAGTCTCTGCCGCAAGGCCTCCATTGTCAACATCTGCCGGTTTGCCCGTGTAGCTTACCCACCGATCTCCATACCCAGGCCGCACTGAGTTTCTTAGACGACGCCTGCCAAACGCCCCTTTCCTGCAGATCCCCATCCCCCACTCTAGAGCGTCGCAGCCTAAGCCCGGCTACGCTTCCCGTGGAGCTCGAGGAGCGACTGGCCCAAAAGAGGTGTATCACGGTCTCTTCGCCCGACGTCGCCAAGGAAGCTGACGACCATTACTGGCCACAGGCACACAATCAGCGGGCTAGAGTATGTGGGTATGTCGTAGACGCCGGCCACGACATCGAGGTCGTCGACAGCAACGACCTGAGGTGGGCTATGTCACAGGTTAAGTGGCCCACCCCCAACCCCTCAGGTTCAACCGCCGTCGATATCATCCATGGCCCCGCCGCTGATCTCCTCTCGCTCACTGTCAAGAATATGCCATCCTACATCGCCATCGAGCCCCTTTTGTCATTTCTGAAGGACATGTTCTGTGACGCTGGCTTGGGATCCACAGCTTCCAAGTCAGACCTCATCGACGGTGACCACGAGGAGGGCACCCTCTCCGGCTCTTCCAAGGGGAAAGAGCCCATCTGTTCTTCCAAGGGGAAAGAGCCCATCTGCGACATCATGGAGGGCACCCTACAACTGTGCCATTCCAAGGGGAAGGAGCCCGTCTGCGACAACATGGAGCGCGTCCAGGGTCCATGCTCTTCCTACGGGAACGAGCCCATCTATGGAAAGTGAGGAAAACCATGATTTGTTTTGCCGTGCCTCTTCACAGGGGGAACCCATGATTTGTTTTGTCGAGTCCCTTTTGTAATGTAGTGAGAATATGTCTAGTTTTAATTGCTATATTTGGTTGTTTGTAGTATGTCTTGTTTATTTCAGTTGTTCACAATGTGATATGTGCAATTATTTACTATACAGTACATTTCATCAATCCAGTTTTAAGCATACCGATAGGAATGCATATATTTGCTTGCTGTTAAGCCTGTTATAGCTAGCATATGCCTCTTTTGAAGTTTTTATATTGTTCGGTTGTTTGTAGTTAGCATATGTCCAGTTTCAAATGCTATCTTTGGTTGTTCGTAGTATGCCTTGTTTATTCTAGTTATTCACAACGTGATGTTCTATATGTGCAAGTATGAACTGTGCAGTTCAATTTCATCAATACCTGTTTAAACAATACCACTACAAATGACTACATTTGGTTGCTGCATCTTGTAGTTAACACGCCTTTCCATTTTTATTTAACAATAACCAGTGTACTTAGACTGGCACAATACAAGTTTGAATGACTATGTTTGCTTGTTGTTAAATGTTAGGCCTGTCGCAGTTAACACACCTTTCCACTTGTTTTGCTTTACTAGTGTGCTTAAACCTGCACACGGAAGCTATCTTTTGGAGATTATTTTGTCTGCCATGGATATATTTGGTTGATGTTTAGCCTGTTGTGCTTAACATGCCTCTCGATGTACCTACACATGACAATTTTGGGAACGACTGCTTTTCTCCATCGAGGTTAGTTGCATCCCATGGCTTATATATACTCACGTATCAGGATATCGGTAGCTGGTACCATATAGGCCGGGGGCTGATAAGGGACTAATCAGTGAATTGGACTTTTAACTGAATATATCTGTAACCCATTTATTGTTAGGTTAACTAGGGCCATATGTAATATATCTGAGGTTACATAGCAACATGCACCGTACTTAATGTCTAAATATGCAATCCTAGGCTACATAGCAACAAGGAAGAGTGTTACCTTAATGTTCTGATGATGTCTAGATATACGTAGAAACGCAGGAGCAACAACAACAACAACACAACCCTGTTTGGATACTCAACTTAGCTAGAGGTTAGAGTTAGTTTCTAGCTCATGAATAACCCCGAAATAAATCCATCCAAAGAGGTGTTTTGATGACAAGATTAGATTGACAATAAATGCACTAGGAGAACTAGCTCCAATTAGCACCTCTTGGGTTGGATAGTTTTTTTGGGTGGGTTAGATGCAACTAGCTCAAACTAGCCCTCGTGTTTGGATATACTTTAGGGCTATTTGAGCCCGAACTAGCTCAAACTAACTCTAACCCATGGATACAACAGCAGTTAATCAGCTGATAATGTGTAAGAATGCAATAAACTCCTTTCGGCCCATAATATAATATGTTAATTCATCTAATATGTGAGTATATTGGATGTTATAAGATATTATAAAAGAGTGTTGTACTACGTCATTGTGCAATTGCTGTTTAGCTTCTAATATTAACTTGGTGCTTTTAGGTACATATGTCATTGGTAAAGATCCGCGCTTCGACCCTTTCTGCGTATGGGACAATGAGATATCGATGAGCCAGCATTAAGTGAGGAACCTGATAAAGATTCTTAGTAAACTGGGTCAAAAGATGGCAATTAAACTATTTGTTTACACTTTATCCAAGATAATAGCGAACTACGGGATGGTAAGTAAGAACTCTGCAGCCTTCTTTTTACTGCCCATAATGAGTTGTGTTAGATGACAATGTCCGAATCTTTTTCCTTTGCAGTGGTACCCAAAGCAGTCTACTCAAGATTACCTCTCAAACTACATGATTGGTGGGCATGCAAAGGTAAAGTATTTCTACCAGAACACGATGATTATCTAGATGTTTTCATGAAGACCATGAAGGATGGGCGGTCGACCATCACGAGGGCCTGGACTAGAGTCGTGCATGCCTTCTGCATGGAGGAGGGCACAATATGGGCATTCCGCTTCACCTTTTTCAGCAACAAGAATGTATTTCGCCTATTTCTTTACCGTCTTTAATAGTACAATTATACAACTGTGGTTCATCATTCTTTATTTGGTTCTTTTGTAATTCTTGAACATATGTACCTATGAATCGAATAATGCATTGGTTGTTTGAACTTGATGGATATGAATAAAGCTATAACATACATATTCAAATCCGGTAACATTTGAAATAGCAGCAATTAAATTACGGTGAAATTATGCTCTCGAGGTTGTTACAGTACACACGGTTGGTAAAACACAAACATTTGCGATATATACCATAATCCGACACGGTTCACAGAGAGGAAATGTGTGCAAGCATGCACACAGTTCCTGTTTGCAAAGCATGTGCGATGTTAGACAATATCACAAACGGTGCGGGCAAACTAAACATTTGTGATAGTTGCCTTATCGTACATGATTCGCAACCATGAATTGTTTCTGATATGGTATTCATCGTAAGCATTGCACCACAGAATATATAGCGTGTGCGATAGTTGTCGTGTACGACGATGCTACGATGGTCCGACGTTTGGTAATCCTGTCCGACACTCGTACGACGATTAGCTAATCTTCTTAATTAGTTATCGCACACGGTTTGGGAAAAACGAATGTGTGTGATTGTCTGCTTATCATACACGTTTTATAATAGTGAACCATTTGTGATGGGCCGCGCATTGTAAACGTAGCACCACAAAATACCGATTGTGATGGAAATGCGAGCAAAAATGATTAGCGAGTACTATATATGCATCAAGGCTCCATATCCCCGACAGTTTCTGGGTCGAGTGGGAAGGACCCCCCTATCGCCCACACTCACTTGGCGACAGGTCCAAATGCCGTCGCGGAAAGGGGTTAAAAACTGTTTGTATAGCACCTCGCTATACTAGTGGCACAACATCATAATCACTAGCATCACACATAATTTCAAAAGGCAAGTTCCAATCAGGTGGTTGAACAATAGGTGCAGAAATTAAGGATTTATTAAGTATTTCAAAGGCTTCTACACAATCATCATCAAAAACAAATGGAACATCCTTTTGTAAAAGATTTGTAAGAGGCCTAGAAATTTTAGAGAAGTCTTTAATAAATCTCCTATAGAAACCAGCATGACCAAGGAAACTACGGATACCTTTAATATCTCTAAGACAAGGCATTTTCTCAATTGCATCAACTTTAGCTTTATCCACCTCAATACCTTGTTCAAAAACTTTATGCCCCAAGACAATACCTTCATTAACCATAAAGTGGCACTTCTCCCAATTCAAGACAAGATTAGTTTGCTCACATCTCTGCAAAACTCGATCAAGATTACTTAAGCAATCATCAAAAGAAGTTCCATAAACAAAAAAATCATCCATGAAAACCTCAACAATCTTTTCACAAAAATCAGAGAACATAGCTGTCGTGCATCTTTCAAAGGTAGCAGGTGCATTACATAAACCAAAAGGCATACGTCTATAAGCATAAGTTCCAAAAGGGCAAGTGTCAGTGTCAAAACCGGCAGACCTCGGGGTAGGGGGTCCCGAGCTGTCGATCTGAGATCGATGGGGAACAAGAGATGACGAACACAGTGTTGACCCAGGTTCGGGCCCTCTCGAAGAGGTAATACCCTACGTCTTGCTTGATTATATTGGATGTATAATATGGGTTACAGAGTAGGTCTACCTCGAGATCAGCATGAGCTAAACCCTAAGGTGATGAGGTGATGAATATGGCTCTCCCCTAAAGACTACAACCATCAGTTTATATAGACACTAATAGGGTTAGGGTTACCGGAGATAGATTACAATAAAGGATAAAGAGATCCTGCCTATCCTTGACTTGGAGGGAACACCACGGCTTCGTAGATCTCCCATTGCTATACGGCTTCACCAGTCCGGCCCATATCGATGGGCCGACGCCCTGAGGACCCCTTAATCCATAAATCCCTCAGTAGCCCCCGAACTTGCCTCCAACGCCAAGGATTGTATCCGGCTTGCGAGGCGAGTTCTTCAATGTGTTTTGTTCATATTTGGAGCCAAGTGATGTCCGGAATTTGAAACGGCAGTTTTACTTAACAACGAAGGCAATAGCCAAGAAGCGTTCTGGTCTAAACAGTGCCTTCATCTGACAATTGTTTCTCTTTCAACGAAGAGTCGCGTCCGGCCAGAACGCCAGGCGGTTAGTATTTCTCGAAGCGTGGCTCGAGGCCCACCCATGTCTGACACGTCTCATCAAGGTGGGGATCGTGCCCCGCCTTTCAGGGGATATGATCAATGATTTCGATTTACCTCCCCACACATAACGTTGCGAGCGTATCGGGAAGTGGAGAAGCCAACGACGTGGAAAAAGGAACTCCTGGCCTGTCAACAGCCTATAAAGGGGGAGCTACAATAGTCAGCATCACACGCCTTCTTCCACCTTCCGCTCTCACAGATCCTCAGAGCTCCAGCGCCCCTTTTCTCTGCTTCCACAGAAAATCCCACCCCGTCTCCTTCAACCATGGCCGAATCCGGCGCCAACAGGAAGTGGGAGGCCTCCATCGTCACCGAGGCTGACATCGTGAAGCTGAAGCAGGCCGGCTATTTGTCGGACAACATTGCCCATCGAGCCCCTAAAGAGGACCAGATCATCCCCACACGGACGAAAGGGTCGTATTCCTCCCCCATTTCCTTAGGGGGATTGGATTTCCTCTGCCCCCCTTCGTAAGGGGGTTGATGTTCTTTTATGGGCTAGATTTTCATGATCTAACCCCCAACTCCCTCCTCCACATCTCAACTTTCATCGTTTTTTGTGAAGCACTCCTTCGGGTCCAGCCGCACTTCGGCCTATGGCTGAAGGTGTTCAACGTCAAGCCCAAAGTAGTTGGCGGTGAACATGCGGACTGTGGCGGGGCCATGATTAGTAATCTGACGCGGGTCTAGTGGCGGGAGGGCCACTTTGTCAACGCCGTCCGAATGTGGAAAAAGTGAGTGATTTTATATCACCGAGCCAAGGGATGCCGCCTGGGGAGTGAGGGAGTCCTGGACTAAGGGGTCCTCGGGCGTCCGGCCTGTTATCCCTGGGCCGGACTGGTGGGTTGTGAAGACATGAAGACCGAAGACTCTACCCGTGTCCGGATTGGACTCTCCTTGGTGTGGAAGGCAAGCTAGGTGACCAACTATGAAGATTCCTTCTTATGTAACCGACTCTATGTAACCCTAGATCCCTCCGGTGTCTATATAAACCGGAGGGCGTAGTCCGGAAAGGATATACTCATTAGCATAGTCATACAGGCTAGGCCTCTAGGGTTTAGCCATTACGATCTCGTGGTAGATCAACTCTTGTAACACTCATATTCATCAAGATCAATCAAGCAGGAAGTAGGGTATTACCTCCATAGAGAGGGCCCGAACCTGGGTAAACATCGTGTCCCCTGTCTCCTGCAACCATCGACCTTAGACGCACAGTTCGGGACCCCCTACCCGAGATCCGCCGATTTTGACACCGACATTGGTGCTTTCATTGAGAGTTCTGTTGTGACGTCGATGAAAGGTTCGATGGCTCGCCTTGTCCTTAAAGACAACATCACCTCCGGGGGAGTCCTGGCCCCAGGCCAAACCCTTCGGCTGGGCGGCTTTACCATGATCGCCCGTTTGGTCGTTGAGCCGACGATGACCTCTCGGGCCACCGAAAACCCCCTTCGCATCAACTCCAAACACTCCAAGCAAATGGATCCGGCAGAGTTTTCGTCCTTGAACGAGCTCCTAGATCGCATCGCCGCTTTGGGAATCGCTACAGATTACGATCGGATCGGGCCTAAAACTGATCAAGGAGAGATTAAAATTCCACCAGTCACCCACCATATAGCGGTAGTCGAGGAGCAGGACGGCGATTCTTCTCCTATATCGAAGACAGACTATGTACGGATCGCCGATCTGGAAGAACCAGATACCCACCAGCGGAAGGATGCGACCAGCCCTCCGAACATAGAATCGGACGGTAGTCCTAAACAATCAGAAGATACTTCGGGACCGGACTGTTGAGTCCGGAAGGTCTTCACACTCCGGGTAATCGGTCGGGTCAGGGTTCAGATTTAATTCCACCCACCCACCCGGACATAGACGCTCTCATGAGCATCAAACAGCAGTCTTAGGAAATGGTCCACCACTTCTGGGCCAGATTGCTCCTTGTCAAAGATAAGGTAAAAGATTGCCGCGACGAGGACGCGATATCAGCGTTCTGCAACAACTGCGCGGACACAAATTCCCACTTCAGAAACCAGTATTACTACGTATCTACTGTCCTCACACCATGCAAATCCCGGTACCCCCATTATCAAAAGATAGCATACGCGGTCTTCATGGCATCTCGAATGCTACGACACTACTTCCATGAGTGTTCAATCACGATGGCTTCTGAAGTCCTGCTCAATGACATAATAAGCAACCGCGATGCCACGGGACGGACAGCCAAATGGGCCATAGAGCTACTTCCATTTGACATAACATACAAGCCACTTCGATCCATCAAATCCCAAGTACTGGCTGACTTCATCGCCGAATGGACAGAGGCCGAACTCCCTAAAGAGTACGGCGCATATTCCAATTGGGTTATGTATTTTGACGGCTCCAAAATGCTGGCGGGGCTAGGAGCGGGAGTCGTGTTAACATCCCCCACTGGAGATGTCGTCCAGTATGTACTCCAGATACTATACACATACTCCAACAATGCAGCCGAATATGAGGCCCTATTGCATGGTCTTCGGATGGCCGTAACCATGGGCATACAACGCCTAGAGGTGCGCGGGGATTCAAACCTCGCAATATCTCAAATAAACGGAGACTTTGACGCCAAGGATCCAAAGATGGCAGCTTATCGTAATGCAACCTTAAAAATATCGGCTCGGTTCGAAGGGCTCGAATTTCATCATGTCGCCCGGGAAAGCAATCAAGCAGCTGACGTCCTTGCTCGCATCAGCGCCAAGCGCGACCCTATCCCACCCAACATTTTCCTCGAAAGGCTTTTCAAGCCATCCGTGGTATGGCAAGGGGATGGCGGCAACAACAGTCCAGATCCGAACACAACCTCAAGTCCCGAACATATAGACAGTACCGGGGGCTCAGCCACCGAAATAACACCATCGGCCCATCTCATTATGGCGGTCATTGCCCCATGGACCGAACCCTTCTTGGCCTACATTAATAGGAAGGAGCTTCCCGAAGACCAGAATGAGGCTCGCCGCATTGTCTGGCGTTCGAAGGCCTACAAGGTTCACGACGGAGAGCTCTACAAGAAAAGTACTACCGGAGTACTTCAAAGATGTATCTCCGAGGAAGAGGGGCGGAAGCTTTTAGCGGAAATTCACGCTGGTCTCGGTGGACACCATGCCGCAGCTCGGGACCTTGTTAGCAAGGCCTTCTTCACTGGGTTTTATTGGCCGACAGCCCGAGCAGACGCGCAGGACCTCGTCCAACACTGCGTCGGATGCCAACTCTTCACCAAACAAAGCCACATGCCCCCAACTGCCTTACAAACTATCCCCATTACTTGGCCTTTCGTGGTCTGGGGACTAGATATGGTTGGACCTCTTAAAGGGGGGAAGCCATAAGAAAAAATATTTGCTGGTCATGGTGGACAAATTCACTAAGTGGATAGAGGCTAAACTAGTAAAAACGGCTGAGTCCGGCCCGGTGATAGAATTCATATCCGGCGTTGTGCACTGTTATGGTGTCCCACACAACATCATCACTGACAACGGCTCTAATTTCACGGCCGACAAGGTAAAAACCTGGTGTACTAATCTTGGCATTAAACTCGATTACGCCTCCATATACCACCCGCAAACCAACGGTCAGGTTGAACGAGCCAATGGTCTTATTATGAGCGGCATCAAGCCCAGACTAGTGCATTTTATGAAAGAATCAGACAAGCACTGGGTTGAGGAGCTCGACTCCGTACTCTGGGGGCTGCAGACCACGCCCAACCGTACTACCGGATACACACCTTTCTTCATGGTGTATGGCGCAGAGGCTGTTTTGCCCTGCGATATTATTCATGACTCACCTCGAGTGCATATGTATGAAGAGAGAGAAGACGAGCTAGATCAGTAGGACAGCCTTGATGCCCTGGAGGAGGAGCGTGACATCGCAAAGGCTCGTTCAGCATTTTACCAACAGCAGGCTCGAAGATATCAAAGCAGAGAAGTACGGGCCAAGACTTACAACGTTGGCGAACTCATTCTACGCCTGCCGGAGAAGAAAAAGGACAAACTCAAGCCCAAATGGGAGGGTCCCTTCATAATTGATGAAGTTCTCACCGGAGGAGCGTACCGTCTTCGTGATGCATCAGATAATCGCCTCGAGCCGAACCCTTGGAACGCGGCCAGACTCCGAAGATTCTATGCCTAGCACCGAACTCCTTGTTCGTCTCCTTCTCCGCTGTAGTTTCCATTATTTTTTTCTCTCTTTTCCGATTACTTTTTCCTTTCTCGCTTTAAAGCTTTGGAACGGCTAGACCGCACACCCCTGACACATACACATTTAAAATATGTATGTCCATTATACCTGGGGGCTTCTTGGACATAAGCTTTTTATTATTATTCCTCGAGCATCAAGCTCTTCACATATGAGTTCTTCCATATGTACCTTTTCTTCGCCACTATATGCATCGATATGACTTAAGTTTTGGCCAAGCTGGGTTGCCTGGCTCCTGTGCTTATGCCCTACGTTCCCGTTAGTTCCGCTAGGGCATAAAGGGAGCACCTCTGCGATTGTTACTGCCGGGTCATTCGGATGTGTACCTCAGGCTGGGTGAAGTCGAAAGCTAGCGTTCTTAAGGGAATATTCGGTCAGTGAATTAAAGACGTTTTTGCATTTACTCCATTGCGAACCCCCAGAAGTTACATACACTGTGATTTTTTCCATCACAATTCGGACATGTACATTAATACATGCACACCCAGGGAAAGGAACCCTTAATGGAACTATTCTCTCTGGAAGATGTTTCTTACGATCTCAATGTAATATAACATAACTAGCAGGATACAACTTGTCTGTTCAAGCAATTATGACCCCTATACCTAGTTTTCCAGGCATACCCCGGTCTATTCGGCCGCGAGGGTATTCGGAAAAACTCCGCACCCTTGGGTCCGGAGGTTGAAGCGAAAAGGTCTGCCATGACAAATGCTATACAATTCAGCTAGAATTACACAGGGTAAGGAAAGTACATAGTCACTTGGACTCAAACACTTCCTCCTCTATACCATCCAACAGGCGGTCCAACTTACAATCCTGTTGGGAATATTTGGTGGCCACCTCACTTGGTCATATACTAAACTAACGGGAATTTCTTCCCCATTTGACCCTAGCAGTCCAACCTGGGCCATGTGATTAGGATACAGCTTGGTATATCGCGTTTTCACCATGGCCCAGGCCTCTCGTGCACCCTCTCGGCAGGCCGATATCTTCTATAGCCGGATACGCTGCCGCGCTCCCTTGAACAGCTCCACAAGCTCCTCCATACTTACTGGAGGGGAGGCGGATGGCCATAAAGCCTTGGAACACTCCGCATGGCTAGCCGAGCATGCTCGTGCACTTGCGACGGCCTTTGCAGCAGATCACTTGATGATCCGGACACCTCCTCTTCAGGATGGCCCATCAATATGCCTACAATCATAACTATATCAGATCCATTTATCTCTGAACTACTTTAAAAATAGTTCAGACACATACTGAATATGCCGCCCCGCAGCTTCTTGTTCTCCTTTACGGAATCGACTAGTTGGGCCCGCACATCCTTCAGCTCTTCACCCAGCTGGGTCTTGCAATCCTGGAGTTGGTTTTTCTCAACAATGACCTGCTTCAGCACACGTTCGCCCGTAGCATGTAGCCTTTTGGCTTCTTGTTCATTCGCTTGCGTGACTTCCAGCGCCTCTTTGAGTTCCACTGACAATTATGTCATGGTATAGGCAACACTGTTAGCATTAATGGCATATTATCATATTTTCTCGATGGAGGGGAATATTACCAGGTGACGCCTTCTTGGATTTCTCCAGTTCGGCGGCGACAGCAGTTAGCTGTGTCTGACACCTTTTTAGCTCTTGGGCTAACAGGACATTCTTCTCCGTAAGAGCCTGGTTATACAACGATCCTCAAATCAGTTGTGCCAACTACTTTAAGTCTCGGGGGCTACTGGCACATGGTTATCATATTTTGGGCACAGTAAACTTACCTGCACATCTGTTAAATGCTGCTTTGTGGCTCTGCTAAGCCCGTTTTGAGCAGCTCGGATGTATGCGTCAGCCGAGCTGAAGGCATTGAATGCCTCTTCCGAGAACTCGGGGTCTCGTAAAACAGCCCTGCAGCGCCGATGGTTCATGGCGCTCTCTACTTCCGAGTTGGTAACAGACATATTTTCTGAACCCTCGACCGAAGGATAGTCCGGCATTGCTCCCGTACCGGCTCCCGTTTCTCTGGCGGGGTCTAAATCCCGGTTGTTGGGAGTACGGCTGGCCGGACCCCCGGACATAGTCCGGCGGACCCTTTTCTTGGAACTAGACAAACGCACAAAGTCACAGTCGGGTGCGGACGCTGAAAAACATACTTATGGATCCGTACCTCTTCGATGAAAGCCTGGCTGTGTCTTCACTGGCCTTCCTCTTGGAAGGCTGGCCCGGTGTGGGAGCCGATCTCCTCGGAATCGCCGAACGCCTCCTCTTTGGAGCACAAGACATTATGGTGGGTAAGATAGAATAGGAGCACTCTTTTAGAGGAGGTGTCTCTTGATTACTTACGCGCGAAACGGGAAGAAGGCCAGGGTAGTCGGCGGTGATAGCTCGTCTGGTAAAACACTCCCTCCACGAGCACCACAAATACATCCGGATCCTCCTCAAACCCAGGATCAAGCTCCCGGTTGTGGTCCTCCGGTTGTGGGGCGGGACTATGAAGTTCTTCGGTGACCTTTCGCCAGTGCTGTCATAACAAACAGATTTGAAATTTATCAAAAGTAATCCGGAAGTGGAATGAGTGAAACAGAGGGGTTGAGGCTTACCCAACTGGGAGGATCATACATAGAATACCCATCTCTGCGCTTAATGCGAAGAAATTCCTCTTCCTCCCCTTTAAACAGCTTGGCCAATATCTTGGCCAGAGCGGCGGGGGTATCCGGACCTTTCCGGCCACAACGGGATGCGTCATCCTCTCCATTATAGTGCCACATTGGCAGCCCTCTGTATTGCAGCGACTGAACCCCTCACACTATGGAAGTCGCCATTACCTCAATTATTGTGAGTCCAGACTGAGCAAGCGTCTTTATCTTGCTCATGAGCTGACGAACTTCTGCGCTGTCATCCTCTTCAAGACTCCGGGGACGCCAACTGTGGCGTTTCTTCAGCAGAACACTCGCAAATTCAGGAAGACCCTTTCAAACTGGGTCAGGAAGCGCGACGTCCTCAATGTAGAACCATTCGGAAGGCCATTCTTCAGATGCCTTCCTTGGTGTGCCGGACAGATATCCGGTATCGGCGATACGCCATACTTCGGCTCCGCCCACTTCAAATATTGACTCCTCATGATTGCGCGGGACAGGACAGAACAATTTCCTCCACAGCTCAAAATGGGCCTCAAAGCCCAGAAATAATTCACATAAGGCAACATAACTTGCGATGTGTAGAATGGAGGCAGGGGTGAAGTTGTGCAGCTGGAGGCCATAATATTCCAGAAGCCCTCGGAGGAATGGATGGATTGGAAATCCGATGCCTCTTAGCAGGTAGGGGACAAAACACACTCGCTCTCCCCTGGATGGATTGGGGAAGCCCTCTGCCTGAATCTCACCATTGAAGGAAGCTAGCCCCGCTCGAACAGGGACTAGATCTGCAGCAGGAAGAAATCCCTGCGTCTGCAGCTTCGTCAATTGACTGTGGGACATAGAACACCTCTCCCACCCACCTTTCTTTGGGCCGGAATGGGAGGAGGAGCTAGGAATGCTAGCCATGTTGGAATGGTTTCTCCTAGCAGTCTCTGGGGATTTTTCTCTGCGGGGTGCCGAATGGATCTAGGATCCAATCTCTTTAAATAGGCGCTCTTCCTTGCCGGGATGGGGTGCTATTTGCAAAAATACCCTGACCTTTCGCATTCGCTCGACGCATGGAAGACGAAGTTATTTGACACGCAGAAGCCGAGGGGAGCGACATTGATCAACGGCCGAATACATGACTTGGAGGTCATCGGAGGAGGAACCCACCTTGCAATGCCGAAGACAATTTGTGTGCCAAACACTTTGTTATTGAAGACCGGTTCGGGGGCTACTGAGGGAGTCCTGGACTAAGGGATCCTCGGGCGTCCGGCCTGTTATCCCTGGGCCGGACTGGTGGGCTGTGAAGACATGAAGACCGAAGACTCTACCTGTGTCCGGATTGGACTCTCCTTGGTGTGGAAGGCAAGCTAGGTGACCAACTATGAAGATTCCTTCTTATGTAACCAACTCTATGTAACCCTAGATCCCTCCGGTTGAATAGCAGGTGGTGGTGTCACAAGTTGACTTAAAACAGTAGGTGAATCAAGTGTAGACTGAGTTGGCAGTTCCTTACCTCCCCTCATCTTAGAGGGCATGATCTTCGTCTTACAGTCTCTCAGATTCTTCATGATGAATATAAATTGCAGCAGATATTTAACTCCCAAGTGAACTTGATAAATAAAGATATGCTCCCTGGCAACGGTGCCAGAAAATGGTCTTGTTGACCCACAGGTATAGGGGATGGGAACGGTCTTCGAGGGTAGTATTTCACCCAAAATTATTGATTCGACACAAGGCGAGCCAAAGAATATTTATAAGCCTTAGCAGTTGAGTTTTCAATTCAACCACACCCGAGAAGTTACTTTACTTGCAGTAAAATATTAGTAGCACAGTAATATGATTGTTTTGAAAGCAGTGGTAACAGTAACACTAATAACAGTAATAGTAGCAGTAACAGTAGTAGTTTTGTGGCAATTGGAATAGCAATAGAAATAGTGATTCAAGCAAAGACAATATTATGAAAAGCGTAGGCATGGAGTAGCGATGGATATTTGGATGACATTCATCATATAATAGTCACAACCTAGAGTGATACATAGCTCCAATTCATCAATCATATGTAGTCATGTATTCCATATATAGTCATATGTGCTTGCATTAAGAACTTGCATGACATCTTTTGTCCTACCCTCCCGTGGCGGCGGGGTCCTAATGGAAACTAAGGATAATTAAGGCGCTCCTTTTAATAGATAACTGGAACAAAGTGTTAATTTCATAGTGAATACATGAAATCCTCAAATTACAATCATCCCTATAGAGTATCCCAATTACTGTCACCCTAGGGTTTACGGGTCATAACACATAATAGGTGCATATGACTTGCAAGATCGGATCTAGAACATAGATATAATGGTGAAAACATAAACAGTTCAGATCCAAAATCATGGCACTCGGGCCCTGGTGACAAGCATTAAGCATAGCAAAGTCATCGCAACATCAATCTCAGAACATAGTGGATACTAGGGATCAAGCCTAATAAATTGACTACATTACATGGCAAATCTCATCTAGCTCCATCTACCTCCACTATCACTACAAAAAAACACTTCCATGATAATACTTGTCTGTCACAGTAGTTCATGTTTTCTGTGATGCTTGTAAATCCGTGACGATTTTATGATTGAATCAAGATAGTCATAGATGTGCTGTTGTAGAAGTGTTCCATGAAAATACTCAAATTATCATCACGAAAGTACCCACTTCCATGAAGATAAATGGCGCGTCATGGAATTGTCTTCGTCAAGGGTAACCAACATGTGGCATCCACCATAACGGGTCGCGGTTAAGCTAGCTGGTGCTGGCTTTGCATCCAATATCCCATTAACATCCTAGACCAATGGCAATTTCTCACGTGTAAAATTCCCATTCGCCAAAGGAACCCCGTGTGTCGGGGTACACAAACAGGGGTGTATGTTTCCCCTAACTTGTGCACGGACAGTAGGCCTCTGGCCCGGCAACATCAAGCAGGCAAGACAAAACTAAGCCAGAGAGAGCTCTTTGAGAAATCAAAGGGAGGATCAAGAAGACCAAGACAGGCCAAGACAACAAGATATCACCAAGGAAAAACCTCCCTTGCGGGCAGGCGAGCCTGGTCAGGTCAAGGCCACCTCAAGGACAAGTCCCAAGACTCCCCCGACAAGGGTTGCTGGGGCTGCTGGCAGTCTGTGTCCCCGCCAAGACTCTACCGCTCCACCGCATCACAACGCAAGTCATCCATCAGTGTGGTGTGAAGCCCCTAGATAGGTAAGTGGCTGACATTTGGCATGTGGCAGCCATTTGGAAGGAAGACTATCTCCACATGACACCCGTCCAGAGGCGTGTCAAGCAGGTAGGCGTGATACGGCTAAGACAGAGCGATAAATCTTGCCGGGCTACATCCACGACATGACACCTAGCGGTGCATTTAATGCACCTTGTCCTGTCTACAGAGTTAGGTATGATAGCACTGTTGGCTATCTAATCACCATAAAGACTGTTTTGCCATTGTGGTAACCCCTTGACCTATAAAAGGAGGGCCATGGCAACCTTATAAAGGATTCGGACCCTTGTACACTCATACGCGCGTAGCTGCTTTAGCCCCAAGGAGACCTTGCCGGGCTTGAGCACCGCGTCTCCGCCACGGTCCTCACATCAATCCACCAAAGCAGGAGTAGGGTTTTATGCCTCACGGCGGCCCGAACCTGGGTAAAAACCACCAGCGTCACCATTACCGTGTTGTTCCATGGCCTTCGCTCTTTGTGCAACGTGCCCTCCCCCCTTGACGAACCACAAAGGGGCCGATGGCCCCATAGGTGATCGTGTTCTGCCACGACATCTTTGGCGAGCCAGGTAGGGGGCGGCGCTTGTGCGAACCCAAGGTCGTGCGTAGCATTTTCAGGATGCGTTGGAGTAGGGGGCGTCGAGAAGGCGACGTTGCTCCCTAGTTCACCCAACCCAGTTTTTGTCGCCCATCTCCGCCGCGGCAGCAACGGCGGCGAAAATAAGAAGTGGCGACGATGAGACAACTTTGGACGGTTTTGGTAGCGTGGCCTCTACGCAACCCCCGTTCGGAAAAAAGGCGAGGGGATATGGTACGTGGTTTCTTCATCCACCACTTCCATTTGTCAACGATTGAGCCACGCGGGGTTTTAGCATCAACAACATCGATGAGCCCACACGGAACTCGGTCCAGCATTACCCCGCAATGGAAAAAATCCCGAGTAAAGCGAAGGTGCGAATCCGTTGATTGACGCCCCGACAAGCATGCTTTTGCAAGGCCGTCAGCGTCAGCGTGACTTTTGTGCGGACTGCCGTAATATCGTTAAAAGTGTAAATGGGAAGGAGAGAAGAACCGGCCCTACCTATCTCCGTTTATTATCACCCGCAAGAGATCTGTGATCCCCTCCGGCCCTAGCCGGGGGTCTAAAAATGACACGCGAGTGTCGTCCTCCTAAGACGTGCGGACATGATGAATGACCTCGACGGAAGGAGGAAAGCGTGGACAAAAGCTTAGTCAACATATCCACTGACTTTTCTTTCTCCAAAAGTTTGCATTTGCTTATCCCTCGGACAATCAATGTTTCTCATATGGTTAAATCTTCTCGTGTAATGGCACCTAGATGTATTTGTCTGCGCCCCCGCTTTGTTTTGAGCCTGCTCAACGAAGTGGGCGGCTGCGTCAGACTCCTAAAGAAAAACCTGCCGGGACATATCCTCGCCAGCTAAATGCTAAGGACCCGCTCCTCACAGCGATCGCGACAGCATGTTACTGATAGGCAACCAAAGCACATCAGAAGAAACTAACCATACAAACATCCATGGATAAAAGGCAAGAGGGATAGCATGCATTGAAATTAATTAAAACACCAGTTCACTCAAGCAAAATTAGAACTGGATCCAAACACAAGACATGCATAATGTTTTGTTACAGTGCAATGCGATGACATGAATGGTTCGGGGCCGTGCTTGGCGGCCTTATGACGCCCTGAGAACGGAGAGGGCCTTATCGGCGAAGGGGGAGCCTTCTCCTCGGCAGCAGAAACATCAGCACCTATCGGCAGCCTCTTGAAGCCATCGGCGTGGTTGAAGTCCGGATGGCGGAAGGTGATGTTGCTCAAGACCATGAAGAGGGCATTGCAGGCAAGCTTTCAGGACTCGCTTGCAAAATGAGCGGCTCTTTCTTCTTGATGTGTCCTCCACCCTTCGATCAAGCCTTCAAAGAAGAGCGTCAGCTTGGCACTTGGGACCTCATGCCTATTAACTGAGAAGGCCAGACCCTCCATGCCCATCGTTGCAATCTGGGAAGTAAGGCGCTCGGCAGTATCAACCAGGCTCTTGATCCAGAGGTCGTGCTGCACAACTTGGTTTGCTAGTTTGTCCTCCGCATCTTTTCGGAGGACTCTGGCATTACCGAAGTCCCTCATCAGCTGCTTCTCACGGGCCCCGGCAGACTCGATTTCGCTCTCCAAAGTGCCAAGCTTTGCCTTCATATCAGTAATGGTGCCATTGGCAGTTTCAAGGTCCTGGCTCTTGGAGGAGAGCTGCGATTGCACCTCTTTCAGAAGGATCTCTACTTTCTGCATTTCCTCCTTGAGGGATGCAGCTTCCTTGACACTCCCGGCAAGCTCCTCTGTCAGTTTGGCCACCTGTTAGTCGAGATCAGCTTTGGCAGTGGATGCAACATCAAGCTCATCGGCATCCTTCTTCAGCTGGGCAGCGGAGTCAAGGGTGAGCGCGTCCTGGGCCGCCTTGTGCTTCTCCTCCAGCTCCTTGGTGCGTTGTTGGACAAGGTCCTCTAGTTCTTTGTCCTTGTTGTGAAGGGTGGCCTCGAGGTTCTCTTCCCGGGAAGAGATGTCCTTCTCCCTGGCATTCAGAAGCGCTACGCGCTTCGCCAGACGAGCTTCCCGGGCAGCGACATCCTCTTTCGCCATGGTGATCATCTCCTGCTGCCGCAGAAGGACTTGAAACTGCCTACCGTGTCATTCGTGCAGCTCGCTGCCCTTGTCCCTTAGCTTCTGATCCACGTTGTTGGCGGAGTTGCGCTGCTTCTTAAGCGCTTGCCATTTCTAGCCATACCTGTTCCGCATCTCCTTGATGCATGTTGTCACTGACTCTAGGAAGGACAGGTCCATTACTGCACTGACGGTGTCATCAGCTTCTTCGACTTGCTGGGACAGTGGCGCCATGATACGCTGGATCTCCTCGTCAAGATCTGCGCTCACTGCTGTGGAAGAACCAGGGGCTCCAAGTCTAGGTTGGGCAAGGACCAACGCCAAACTACTCGAAGATGGCTGCAGGGCCATGGCCGAGATGCCAAATTGGGGAGGAGGGATCATGGTCTGAAGGGGAACCTTCTCCTCGACCACCACCCCCAGTCCCGGCACACTGTCGGGGGCCTCCTCTAGGACCTCGCGGATATCCTCGACAGTGTGTTCCTGGCCCTCTGCAGCAGCAATCTTGGCTGCCTCTTCAGCAGCATCCTTGCGGATGCTGGCCACCTCTTCCAACAGCTCTGGTTCCTCGGTCACCGGGACTGCAAACGAGATCAGCAAGCCACGGCAAGAAAATAATAAATGTCAGAGAGCCAGAGACTTGAAGCAAGAATGAAACAAGCAACAAAAGACAAAGAGTAGGCGAATTACCCAGAGATGTTTGCTGTGGAGGGACATCGTCTTCCCCGAAAATATCAGTTGCAGGGGTGCGACCACCGCCCCCTTCCTCGGTAACCGTGGCATCAGCATGGGCCAATCCTTCCGTGGAGGCCCGCCGGGGATCCTCCGGCTAGGGTATCAGGAAGGGTGGACTCCTCTTGGAGAGCCTCGCCTGGGGGGATCTCCCCTTATTCCTTGGCTGGAGATGGGACGTTTCCTCCATGCCACCCTTGGTAGGGGTGAGCTATCCCATACTTTCGTGCCGGGGGCTGGACGGGGGGCTTGGCGCTGGATCATTCATACTACTTCTCGCCAAGCATGTCTCCTCCAGGGGCATCAGTGGCTCCACCTTCCTAGGTCGTTTGACCCGGTGGATGAGGGTTTCTTCCTCCTCTTCTTCCCTGTCGAAGGCGGCAAACAAAGTTGGATCAACAAATCAACAAATGTGCAAGGCACCAACGGGAAAGGAAAGTATTTTTCCTACTCCGAGTCCATAAGCATGGAGCCCAGCGCGAACTCCATAGGTGGCGGGGTAGCTCTGCTTCTCTTCAAGGTTGGGGCAGTGCTTCCCGGCAGCTGTAAGCCCTGCTGAGGCACAAGGAGCTCTGGCGAGGATGAGCTGTGCGAGGAGCTTGAGTCTGATTGGGAGCTGGAGTCGACTCCCGTGACTGCCCGTCGCTTGGCGGGAGGGGTCTTGGCCTCGGAAAGGCGAGAAGAATGCCAGCGCGCCACGTCCGGCTTGTCGCCCTTGGAGGCGATCTTCTTCACCTTCTTGACGGCAGGAGTAGGAGCCGTTGTTCCCCGGCTAGCTGCCCGTCTGCGACGACGTTGATCCAAGTCTGGTTCGAGGGCTTGTGGGCCCGCTGCAAACCACTCCTCCTTGGGCTATTCCACCTCCTCGGCCCCATCCTCTTCCCGGGCCTCTGCTGCCGCGGCATATAAGGCTTCGATCCCGGCAGGCTCAGCCCCGGCAGGATCGTCCCCGGCAATCTCCTCTATGGCGTGCACCTCGCCCCTGCCGTGGGAGGACCCCTCGCCTTCAGCCTCCGCTTACTCTTCCTCGTCCACTCTTCCGGGCCTTGCCTTCTCGGGGGCCCGGGACGCCTTATCCTCCTCAATCCTCCTCTTGATAAACTCCGCCTCCACCTTGGAGGTCCGCTTGAACATGTTGTTCTCCACCCTGGTAGCCCTTTCCACCTAGTTGGAAGGCCACTCAAGCTCTGCATCAAGCTCGGGTAGTTGCCAATCACTCGCAACCCCGTAAGTATTGCAGTCGGGCATCCACTTCAAAATCTGGTCCAGGGCAGAGTTAACATGTAGCGGAACAACTCCTGCTGGCAATTTGAATGGCCCAAGACTGCCGAACTATTGTTCGCATAGCTAGCCGTAGTTGTAAACCGACCAGTTGTTGATGAGGCTTGGATACAGGCGCATCCTGTCTGCACCATCTCCATACCGCCAAGCAAACCTGTCCCTTTTCTGCAGTGGCGCGATGCGGCATCGGAGGAAATCAGCCCCCACATGTTCAATAGTTAGCCCAGCAGCTTTGAGACAGTCAATTCTGTTCAGCGCCGGGCGAAGCCTGTCATCAGTAAGGCCCAGTTCCCTCCAGTCATTGCCGCACACGATGCACTCCGTCCGCGCCTGGCATTACTCTGGAGTATCCTCATCCTGGATCCAACACCAGTCCGCCCTCCATTCTTCCCATCTGCCGTGTTGCTGACCAGGAAAATAATCCCAAATATCCCTCCTCTCCCGGGGGATCCAGCTTATGTTTCCCGAGCGATGGGCCTTGTTTTCCACCTGCGGGACTATAAAGTGCCTGAACAGATCCACATTGGGGGCGCCCCCGATGAAGTTCTCGCACAAATGGGCAAAGACTGCCATGCGCGCCATTGCATTCGGCATGAAGTCCAAGAGGTGGAATCCATATATTACCATCATCGCCTCAAAGAAATCTGAGAAAGGGGGGCAGAGGACGCAGAAGAAATACACGCAGAAAAATCGGTATGAATTCGGCGGATCCTTCTTTTCCCCCAGCAGGACGACGGGCGCACCATGCCCCTTTGGAACTTCCCTCTCCCACATGTATCCATACCTTGCGATCAAGGCGTTGCTGTCCAAGCTCTACGGGAAGAAGACCACATCTCCCCATCGCTTCTTATCTTGCTCTGCTGCTCTCTTCTTGTTCCCCTCCGCAGCCATTTCCTTCGCGGTGGTCGCCCGCTCCCCCTTGGCAGCAGCGGATTTCTTTCCCATCCTCAAGAGCTATGGAAGGGATAGAAGGACGGATGCAGCGTCGAAAGCAAATGCGAGCGCGGCAGCAGTCGCGTAGCTTGAGGAAGAAGATGGTGGATGGAGAAATAGGTGCGAATGAGACCACGCCCTTTCGTGTTTTCCCTTTTATGAGGAACAAACATGGAGGAAGGGGCGGCTCTTTGCTACTTTTCCTCTAAAAGTTACCATTTTACATTAACTGCTACAGTCCCATGACCCCATGACCTGTGGTAATTACGCGGAGTGGACGTTGATGAACACGCTGCACACGCAACGTTCATTCGACATGTGTTCATGCACTGTTTGGGGCCTAACCCAACGTGCTCGGCGACACGTTTGGCTCAGGCCCGGGGGCTTCTATCGGGGTGCACAAACAAGGGTGTATATTTCCCCTGACTTGTGCACGGACAGTAGTCCTCCGGCCAGGCAACATCAAGGAAGCAAGACAAAACTAAGCCATAGAAAGAGAGATCTTTGAGAAATCAAAGGGCGGATCAAGAAGACCAAGACAGGCCAAGACAGCAAGATATCACCAAGGAAAAACCTTCCTTGCCGGGCAGGCGAGCCTGGTCAGGTTGAGGCCACCTCGAGGACAAGTCCCATGACTCCCCCGGCAAGGGTTGCCGGGGCTGCTGAGGGTCTGCGTCCCCGCCAAGACTCCACCGCTCCACCGCATCACAACGCAAGTCATCCATCGGTGCGGTGCCAAGCCCCGAGATAGCTAAGTGGCTGACATTTGGCGCGTGGCAGCCATTTGGAAGGAAGATTATCTCCACATGACACCCGTCCAGAGGCGTGTCAAGCAGGCAGGCGTGAGATGGCTAAGACGGCGCGATAAAGCTTGCTGGGCTACATCCATGACGTGACACCTAGCGGTGCATTTAATGCACCTTGTTATGTCTGCAGATTTAGGTACGATAGCATGGTTGGCTATCTAATCACTGCATAAAGACTGTTTTGCCATTGTGGATCCAAAAGTTTAATGCTATGGTTAGAATTTATTCTTAATACTTTTCTCGTAGTTGCGGATGCTTGCGGGAGGGTTAATCATAAGTAGGAGGTTTGTTCAAGTAAGAACAGCACCTAAGCACCGGTCCACCCACATATCAAATTATCAAAGTAGCGAACACGAATTAAACCAACATGATGAAAGTGACTAGATGAAATTCCCGTGTACCCTCAAGAACGATGTACTTATCATAGAGACCGTTTTAGCATGTCCTTTGCCTCAAAAGGATTGGGATACCTTGCTATATATTTGTTACTACTATCGTTACTTGCTCGTTACAAATTATCTTGCCATCAAACTACTCTGCTACTTACAATTTCAGCACTTACAGACATTACCTTACTGAAAACTACTTGTCATTTCCTTCTGCTCCTCGTTGGGTTCGACACTTACTTATCAAAAAGAGCTACAATTGATCCCCTATATTTGTGGTCATCAAGGCTATTTTATGGCGCTGTTGCCGGGGAGTGAAGCGCCTTTGGTAAGTGGAATTTGATAAGGAAACATTTATATAGTGTGCTGAATTTTTTTGTCACTTGTTACAATGGAAAACAATCCTTTGAGGGGTTTGTTCGGGGTATCTTCGCCTTGTCCGGAACCACAATTAGCTACCCCTCAACCTACTGCACCTACTGAAAATATTGAATATGAAATTCCTTCGGGTATGATAGAACAACTACTAGCTAATCCTTATGCAAGAGATGGAACCGAACATCTTGATATGCAATTGATATATGTAGAAAAAATTGTGGATTGTTTAAGCTTGCAGGTTTACCCAGAGATGAAGTTATGAAAAAGGTTTTCCCTTTATCTTTGAAGGGAAAAGCATTGGCATGGTATAGGCTATGCGATAATATTGGATCATGGAATTGGAATCTTTTGAAATTGGAGTTCCAACAAAAAATTTATCCTATACATCTAGTTCATCGTGATCGGAATTATATATATATTTTGGCCTCGTGAAGGAGAAAGTATCGCTCTAGCTTGGGGGAGGCTTAATTCAATAGTATATCCATGCCCCAATCATGAGCTCTCAAGAGATATTATTATCCAGAATTTTTATGCTCGGCTTTCTCGTAATGAACAAACCATGCTTGATACTTCTTGTGCTGGTTCTTTTATGAAGAAGACTATTGAATTCCGGTGGGATCTTTTGGAAAGAATTAAATGCAACTCTGAAGATTGGGAACTCGACGAAGGTAAAGAGTCAGGTATTAAACTTAAGTATGATTGTGTTAAATCTTTTATGAATACCGATGCTTTTCAAAAGTTTAGCACTAAATATGGACTTGACTCTGAGATAGTAGCCTCCTTTTGTGAATCATTTGCTACTCATGTTGAACTCCCTAAAGAGAAGTGGTTTAAATGTCACCCACCTATTAAAGATGAAATTAAATAATCGGTACCAACTAAAGAAGAAACTATAAATTATAATGTTGATCCAGTTGTTCCTTCTACTTATATAGAGAAACCACCTTTCCCTGTTAGGATAAAGGAACATGCTAAAGTTTCAACTATGGTTAATGAAAGCTATATTAGAACACCTAAACCTGATGAACAAATTGAAGTAGAACCTAGCATAGCTATGGTTAAAGATCTCTTAGAAGAAGATATAGATGGGCATGTTGTTTACTTCTGTGAAGAAGCTGCTAGAATTGTTAAACCTGATAAAAGGGATAAACATGGACCTGTTGTGGGCATGCCTGTCATCTCAGTTAAAATAGGAGATCACTGTTATCATGGTTTATGTGACATGGGTGCTAGTGTGAGTGCTATTCCTTATACCCTTTATCAAGAAATTATGAAAGACATAGCACCTGCAGAGTTAGAAGAAATATATGTTACTATTAAACTTGCTAATTGAGACACCATATCACCATTTGGGATTGTTCGAGATGTTGAAGTCTTGTGTGGGAAAATAAAATACCCTACTGATTTTCTTGTTCTTGGTTCCCCACAAGATGACTTATGTCCCATTATTTTTGGTAGTCGTTTCTTGAACATAGTTAATGCTAAGATAGATTGTAAGAAACAAACTGTTGGTGTTAGTTTCGGTGATGAATCTCATGAGTTTAATTTTTCCAAGTTTAGTAGAAATCTTCATTAAAAAGAAATGCCTAGTAAGGATGAATTAATTGGTCTTGCTTCTACTGCTGTACCACCTACTGATTCTTCAGAACAATATTTGCGAGACCATGAAAATGATTTACATATTCATGAAAGAATGAAATAGATAAGATTTTCTTTGAACAACATCCTCTACTTAAACACAATTTTCCTATTGAAACTCTGGGAGGTCCTCCTCCACCTAAAGGTGATCCTGTGCTTGAATTAAAACAATTGCCAGACACTTTGAAATATGCTTATCTTGATGAAAAGAAGATATATCCTGCTATTATTAGTGCTGACCTTTCAGAACATGAAGAAGAAAGATTATTGAGAGTTCTAAGGAAGCACCGAGCAGCTATTGGATATACTCTTGATGATTTAAAGGGCATTAGTCCCACTCTATGTCAGCACAAAATTAATATGGAACCTGATGCTAAACCCGTTGTTGATCACCAACGTCGGTTAAATCCTAAGATGAAAGAAGTGGTAAGAATGGAAATATTAAAACTTCTGGAAGTAGGTATAATTTATCCCATAGCTGATAGTAGATGGGTAAGTCTTGTTCATTGTGTCCCTAAGAAAGGAGGTATTACTGTTGTTCCTAATGATAAGAATGAACTTATTCCACAAAGAATTGTTACAGGCTATAGAATGGTAATTGATTTTAGAAAATCAAATAAAGCAACTAGAAAAGATCATTACCCTTTGCCTTTTATTGATCAAATGCTTGAAAGATTATCTAAGCACACACACTTTTGCTTCCTTGATGGATATTCTGACTTTTCACAAATACCTGTTTCTCAACCTGATCAAGAAAAGACCACTTTTACTTGTCGCTTTGCAACTTATGCTTATAGACGTATGCCTTTTGGTTTATGTAATGCACATGCTACCTTTCATATGCTTATAGACGTATGCCTTTTGGTTTATGTAATGCACGTGCTACCTTTCAAAGATGTATGACTGCTATATTCTCTAACTTTTGTGAAAAGATTGTTGACGTATTCCTGGATGACTTCTCTGTTTATGGGAAGTCTTTTGATGATTGTTTAAGCAATCTTGATCGAGTTTTGCAGAGATGTGAACAAACAAATCTTGTCTTGAATTGTGAGAAGTGCCACTTTATGGTTAATGAAGGCATTTTCTTGGGTCATAAAATTTCTGAAAGAGGTATTGAAGTGGACAAAGCTAAGGTTGATGCAATTGAGAAAATGCCATGTCCTAAAGATATAAATGGTATTCGTAGTTTCCTAGGTCATGCTGGTTTCTATATGAGATTTGTCAAAGACTTTTCTAAAATTTCTAGGCCTCATACTAGTCTTTTGCAAAAGGATATTTCTTTTGTTTTTGATGATGATTGTTTAGAAGCCTTTGAAAGACTCAAGAAAGCCATGATTTCTGCACCTATTGTTCAACCACCTGATTGGAACTTGCCTTTTGAAATTATGTGTGATGCTAGTGATTATGTTGTTGGTGCTGTTCTAGGACAAAGAGTTGATAATAAATTGAATGTTATTCATTATGCTAGTAAAACTCTAGACAGTGCTCAAAGAAATAAATGCTACTACTGAAAAAGAATTTTTAGCAGTGGTGTTTGCTTGTGATAAATTTAGACCTTATATTGTTGATTCCAAAGTAACTGTTCACACAGACCATGCTGCTATTAAATATCTTATGGAAAAGAAAGATGCTAAACCTAGACTTATTCGTTGGGTTCTCTTGTTACAAGAATTTGGTTTACATATCATTGATAGAAAAGGAGTTGAGAACCCCGTAGCTGATAACTTGTCTAGGCTTGAAAATGTGCTTGATGACCCACTACCTATTGATGGTAGTTTTCCTGATGAGTAGTTAGCTGCAATAAATGTTTCTCATAGTACTCCTTGGTATGCTGACTATGCTAATTACATTGTTGCTAAATATTTACCACCTAGCTTTACATACCAACAAAAGAAAAAAATTCTTCTATGATATAATACATTACTTTTGGGATGACCCACATCTTTATAAAGAAGGAGTAGATGGTATTATTAGACATTGTGTACCTGAGCATGAACAGGGAAAAATCCTACGGAAATGTCACTCCGAAGCTTATGGAGGGCATCATGCTGGAGATAGAACTGCAGTCTGGATTTTATTGGCCTACTCTCTTCAAGGATGCCCGTAATTAAGTTTGTCTCATCTTGTGATGAATGTCAAAGAATAGGTAATATCGGTAAGCGTCAAGAAATGCCTATGAATTATTCACTTGCTGTTGAACCATTTGATATTTGCGGATCTGAACACATGGGACCTTTTCCTTCCTCTAATGGGTATACACATATTTTGGTTGCTGTTGATTATGTTACTAAATGGGTAGAAGCTATTCCAACCAGTAGTGCTGATCACAACACCTCTATTAAAATGCTTAAGGAAGTTATTTTCCCAAGGTTTGGAGTCCCTAGATATTTAATGACTGATGGTGGTTCACACTTCATTCATGGTGCTTTCCGTAAAATGCTTGCCAAGTATGATGTTAACCATAGAATTGCACCACCTTATCATCCTCAGTCTAGTGGTCAAGTGAAACTTAGAAACAGAGAAATAAACTTAATTTTGCAAAAGACTGTTAGTAGGTCCAGGAAGAATTGGTCTAAGAAATTAGATGATGCACTTTGGGCTTATAGAACAACACATAAAAATCCTATGGGTATGTCTCCTTATAAAATGGTCTATGGAAAAGCTTGTCATTTGCCTCTTGAGTTAGAACATAAAGCATATTGGGCAGTTAAATAACTCAATTATGATTTCAAACATGATGGTGAAAAGAGGTTATTTGATATAAGCTCATTAGATGAATGGAGAACCCAAGCTTATGAAACTGCAAAATTATTCAAAGAAAAATTTAAAAGGTGGCATGACAAAAGAATCCAAAAGCGTGAGTTTAAAGTTGGAGAATATGTTCTTTTGTACAACTCTCGTTTTATATTCTTTGCAGGAAAACTCCTCTCAAAATGGGAGGGTCCCTATGTTATCGAGGAGGTTTACCGATCTGGAGCCATTAAAATAAATAATCCCGAAGGTACTAACCCGAAGGTTGTCAATGGGCAATGAATAATGCATTATATCTCAGGTACGCCCATTAACATTGAAAGTAATATTATCCAAACTTTGACACCGGAAGAACACATAAAAGAGTCCTTCCGGAACACTCCAAAATCCTGAAAATAAGGAGGTACGTGATACGGTAAGTAAACGGACTCTAAAAAATCCGCAAAAATATTTTTTTATTAGTTTTGGAATATTTAAGAATTTTGGAAATAAAGAAACTTCCAGGAAGCGTACCCTGGTGGGCACAATACACCAGGGCGTGCCAGGCCTGGCGCGCCCAGGTGGGTTGTGCCCACCTGGGACACCTTCCGTACTCCGTTTTTCTCCCGTATGCTTATCCTCCAAGATAAATAAATAAATATATATATATACACTTCCCGGACCTGTTGATCACAGCATCGCGGAGAAATCCTCTGTTCTCTTTTCTTGCTGTTTTCTGACAGATTCAACTAGACCAACGTCATGTCTTCCTCACCCTTCAACAATGGAGAAGGAGACATAAGGTTGGTTCAGGCAGATCTAAGGAGAGATGAATCTGAAGAGGTTGTTATGGAGGAAGAAGAGGGAAGTCCCTTTGGGATTCACCCTCCGGCCTCCGAGAGGGGTACACTAGCTGGCATCTCCACTCACCCTAATTCTCATCAAGCCATGGGATCATCGAACAATCAAGCGAGCCTGGAAGTGCAAGAAGAGCTCCCACCGAGGAGGCCCTTACACAGGTTACATCATAACAATTTTCATAATTTGATTCACAATTATGGGTTCGAGAACACTCCTCGTCGGCACATACCATCCAACTGGGACATATCTTGGCCAAGAGAAAATGGTGCAGGAACCAAACCATGGGGCCCTGAGAATGAACACATAATGGCTGAGGTGAAGAAAAACAGTGAATTAATTCATCAAGCCCCTTCAGGAGATTCAAGGTTTGAAGGATCTACTCACGGTTATATTGGAGAATACTTCATCATCACCACCATCTTCTTCACCACCAAAGGAAAACTGAGTATCGAGTATGGGCATTCCCCTTGGCTTCTGCCAAGCTTGGGGGAGGTGCCCTGGTATCGTATCATCCCACTATCTTTTTGCTTTTACTTATCTTAGTTCGATCTTTTTGCTTTAGATGAAATAAAGTTAGTTCGATCCTTTCTTATTTGAGAGTTTGCTTAGTGATCTATCATTGTAATCGTTTGCAAGTTATATAATAAAGTTTAGTCTAAGTTTTTGCTTTCTTTACTTTCATGTTGCAAATAAAGAAAAGAAATAAGAGATAAAGAAAAAGAGAAAGGAAATAAATCAATAAGATCATATACTAATCCTATGGTAAGTGATAGCACCACATAAGGAAAAGTATAAGTAGGAAAGTTTATTAGAGATTGACAAAGATATCATTAGTCAATGATGCAACTCATGAAAGAATTAATAAGGGAAGAAAAGATTCACATATAAATATACTATGCTAGAAATCTTTTGTGATTGTGAGCCCTCATCAAAATATTATATGCCAAAATTGTTGACGTTGGACAAGGAAGACAACTTAATGGTTTATGTTTGTTTATATTCACATAGAAGTCATATTGTCATAGATCCTTCAACATTTGGTTCTTGCCCCTATCTTTGCTAGCCAAAAATTCTGCACTAAGTAGAGATAGTACTTGTGCATCCAAAATCTTTTTCAAGTGTCCACCATACCTACCTAGGGATTGAGAAAGATCCCTCAAGTAAGTTTTCATCGGTGCAAAAAGGCAATAAAAATTGCTTCTAAAAGTGTAAGATCATTTAGTGTAAGATAAAATTGAGCGTTGTATGAACTTGATGACAAAGAATAAAAGCGACACACTGCATAATAAAGGTTGTCATCTTAAGGGGCAATACAACATGACGTTATTTTGCGCTAAGGGATTGAGCATACAAACAAATAAGCGCATGGCAACCTCTGCTTCCCTCTGTGAAGGGCCTATCTTTTACTTTTATGTATTTACTTTTATGCAAAGAGTCAAAGTTGTCCTTCTATTCCTTTTTTATTTTTCTCCTTTGGCAAGCATCAGGTGGTGAGGAAAGATCTAGGCACATATGTCCAGTTGAATATAGATAGCATGAGTTATTATTGTTGACATCACCCTTGAGGTTAGTGTGTTGGGAGGCGAAACTATAAGCCCCTATCTTTCTATGTGTCCGGTTGAAACGTTTTGCTCATGTGTACACGGTGAGTGTTAGCAATCATAGAAGACTATATGATGGCTGAGTATGTGGACTTGCCTAAAGGCTCCGATACGTGACCCTTCCTTAAAAGATGATGAATTGTAGTTGCAAAGTCGACTGAGAACATAGTTTGTTGGTTTCTAATAGATTTTTTGCTTTATACGTCGATTGTGTGATGAAATGTTATGTCGGGACCCCGATTCCAAGTCACACCGATCTAGCCTGTAACACCTCATATCACTTTGCGGCCTCACGCACGGTACTTCCACGGGTGTCGCCTTACCATGGCCCGGGACCGTTTGCGCCTTTTGGCTCGCGTATATGACAATGTCGCTAGCATCCATATGACAGAGAACCCGGGCCGACATGGCTAGTCGTGAACCCAAAGCGGCACTAACGTATGGGGACAGGCATACATGAATCAACATCGAACGTGTCGGTCAGCAACGTGCGAATCCGGGCTGTAGCACTGGGCTAACAGGACTCTGGGAACCCGGGCTGTAGCAGGCTAGGCAGGACTCCGGATGTCACCGCGTGACATTTCCCCGAGGGGACAGACACAGGAACGATATGAAACACATGCCGGCCAGTCAAGTGCCCAGAGCAGTAGTGCTGGGCTAGCAGGACTCCGGTGAACCGGGCTGTAGCGGACTACTATGGCTCAAGGAGGCACTAGACTACATTTCCCCATAAGAGAGGCTGCTAAGGATAGACAACTAGGTTGTCGGATCCCACACATACCAAGCATTTCAATCATACACACAATATGCTCGATATGTGCAAATACAACATGGCATCACAACAAGACTCTACGACTCAGAGTATTTATTCATTAGGCTCTGAAGAGCCAGATATTACAAACATGGGTCTCATGACCCAACATTCAGAGCATACAAGTCAAAGCACATGCGGAAGCTTAACATGTCTGAGTACAGACATCTACAAATGAAAAAGGCTGAGAAGCCTGACTATTTACTAGATCCTGCCGAGGGCACAAGATCGTAGCTGAGGTATCAAGCTAAACGTCGAAGACCACACGGAACTACTAGCGAGACTGACGTCTCTCTGCAAAACATAAAATAAGCAAACGTGAGTACAAATGTACCCAGCAAGACTTACATCAGAACTATCTACATATGCATCGGTATCAACAAAAGGGGGTAGTGGAGTTTAACTGCAGCAAGCCAGCTTTGACTCGGTGGCTATCCTGAACTACGACTGCAAGTAACTCTTTTGAGGTGGCGCACACGAGTCCACAAATTCACCATATCAATACTCCACTATGGATCCGCTCCCGTCTCCCTACGAGAACGCCATCCATAGCACTCACGCTTATCTTGCGCATTTTAGGGTATCCACTTTCACTTGTCTATGAACTGTTGTAGGCAACCCAGAAGTCCATTTCCGCGGACACGGCTATTCGAATAGATCATATTAACCCTGCAGGGGTGTACTTCGTCACACACGCTCTCGCCACTTACCACCATGTACATGTCGTGTACCTCGGCAACCTTCAAGCGGAAGCCTGGCGAGGGAGTCGGCCACAGCCTACCTAAACACTCAAGTCTCTAGTCCAGGTTTATCGCCTATTCAGGTTCCATCCGCAGGGAGTCCGGCCGAGGTTTCCACATACGGCCCCGAACGATGTGTGCAGGGTTCCCGGTCACCAAACGGGCGACTCGGTACACCGGGCCACGAGCCTACCGCATCACAGCCCACCCCTTGGTCAGCGCTGTCCACGGCCTCCAGCTTACTACAAACACCAGAAACTACGTGCAACTCCTGGACAGAGGACAAGGGTGATTAAGAAGCCGAGAGGGTCCATTGGTTTCGGGCCCAATGCGTGGTAGTAACTGTATCATGGATCACAAACACAGAACTCAGTTCCTGAGGACGGCTGCAATGAGACAACCCACCATGTACTCCTACATGGCCTCTCACCGCTACCTTTACCAAATCGTGTTCACACACTTAGCTCACACACAGTAGGACATGTTCATCACCATTCCAATTCATCCCCGACAAATCAGACCCGACCCAACTCTAAGCAGTAGCAGGCATGACAAACAAGCATGAATGAGTAGGCACATCAGGGCTCAAACAACTCCTACTCATGCTAGTGGGTTTCATCTATTTACTGTGGCAATGACAGGTCATGCAGAGGAAAAGGGGTTCAACTACCGCAACATGTAACAGTTGAATCGATGTTGTCCTAATGCAGTAGAAGAGAGCAGGAGCGAGAGAATGGGATGGTATCGGAATGAACAAGGGGGTTATGCTTGCCTGACACTTCCAAAGATAGCATTGAGTCTTCATTAGTGTCATCGAACTCATCGTCGGAAACACGGCTATCGAGAGGGGACAATACCGGCAACAGAGAGGAAACACAATCAATGCAATGCACAATATGATGCATGATCATGACATGGCAATATGAATGTGTTTTGAGCTAATGCAGCTAGCAACATATTAAATGGAGTTGGTTTGAACCTTAGGTTCAAATTCAAACTCCATATAAGACATTTCAGATGCCATTATTTGAATTGTCATATACAGTGGCTGTAAGTTGTTCAAACATGCATGAGGATGCCATAAACAGATTCTTTGGATTTTTCTGATAATTTTTCATATATAAATCATTTCATTTGGAGCTACGGTTGAATTTCTATGAATTTTAGAAGTTTATACTATTTTCTGGAATTCCCGAGTTATTTTAAATCCAGAAAAGGATTAATTGCGTCAGCACTGCGTCGCTGTGACGTCAGCTGGTCAACAGCGGCTGGTCCAGGTCAAACCTGACCAGTGGGTCCCGCGTGTCAGTCTCTCAGTGCCTAATTAAGTTTAGGTTTTAAACTAAACTAACTTTTAACAGGGGCTGGCCCCACACGTCAGTGGGTCAGGGGGGGAAGTCAAACCCCGGTCAAGCAGGGTCAAACCCGCCGGACTTGGTCCACGGCTCGTCGCCGGTGAAACCCGGTACGGCGGAGGGGCTCGGGATTTGCCCACGGTCGACCAAATCGACTGCGGTTTGGTCCTACGCGTAGCTGGGGCTCGCGCGCATCTAGTAGGCCAAGCGGGAGGAGCTGGGGTGGTCTAAGTCGACGGCGGCGAGCACGAATGCGGCGGCCGGAGTTCGGTTCTCGGCGGTTTTGGTGTTGCGAAGCACGGCAGGAGCAGCTGGAGGGGGGGTTTGGGCTTCGGGCGTTGCGCTGAGCACAGCTATGTGCTCGGTTGCAGCTCTAGGTGATAGTGGCCACGGCGGCGTCATGGCCGGCGGCGGTGAGCTCTCGGGCTCGGTCGGAAGACGGGGCTAGGGGACGAGAACAGAGGGGGAGAGCAAGGAGGAAGCAACAGGGGCTCACAGTGAGGTCGATGAGTAGCTCAGCGTGCTCGGGTAGGCGGAGACGGCGGCGAATCGCCGGTGAGGTTGCCGGCGGCCGAAGGTTGGGGATGAGCTCGGGGAAGACGCTAGAGGGCTCCCGCGGTCGAATGGGTTGGTGTTGACGACGCAGAAGGCGATGGCGGTTCCTCTGGACCCATCGGGGAGGCACGGGATGGACGGTGGCCGCGGTAATTTGCGTCGGCGACGACGAGCTCCGCTCGGGTGTGCTCGGGAGAGGGAGCAGAGGGCGAGGGAGAGAGCAGAGAGTGATGGGGAGAGGCGAGGGGCTGCGGGGCGTCTCCGTGGCACGTCTGGAGGGGTCGGGGTCGTGCGGCTGAAGCAGGAGGTGGCAAGGCGTCGTCGGCGCGCTCGCCATGCACCTGTCTGTCCTCCTGGCAGGAGGAAGAAGACCACTCAGCCCCTGGTGGGCTGGGCCTCTTCTGCCAGGTAAGGCCCAGGTGAGGTTTCTGTCTTTCCATAATTTCTGTTCTGTTTTCTATTTCTGTAATTGTGTTCTGGGCTTTATTAAAAATGTCAGGGCATTTCCAAAAATCATGAAACTAATCAGGGCTACTGTTTAGAATATATCCAACAGTAAACATTTTAGTTTATGATTATTTGAGCATTTCAAATATTTAATAGCATTTAAATGCCCAAATGCAAATAGAGTATGATTTAATCCAGAGCCCAAATATGTCATGGAAAAATGTGCATCACCTCTGGTTACTGTTTCCAGCATTTTCCAAGAGTGATGAACATTTTTTTTAAAGCCATTTGGATTTACTAGAAATATTTTGGTTGAACCTAGTGAATTCCTTTAATGCTAGGGTTTAGGCAATCCCCATTTCAAGTTTCTTTCAAAGCTTAAACATGATGCACACATGAAGTTAGCCTAGTGCAATGTCAGAAGCTAGGGATGTGACATGTTACTTATTCATGAGAAGTGTATGATAAAAGTTCTATGATAAAAGTCTTATGTTTAAATTTGTTGCTGTTATAATAATCAACATGATGCTTCTACGTCCATATTTTGTTTTTATTGACACCTCTCTCTCAAAGCATGTGGACATGTTTTTTGATTTTGGTTTTCGCTGGACAAGTGAGGTCTAAGCTTGGGAGAGTTGATACGTTTTCGGTGTACGAAAGTAGGGGCCTTCTGTACCCCTTTACTTGTGCACGGGCAGTTGTAGCCAGGCTTGCGGTCACGCTTGGCGGGGCAGAGGAAGCAAGGAATGAGACTACCAGAGCTACGCTGAGACCAGAGGCGCAAAGAGCGAAGGGGCAAGGTGGGTTTCCCCCGGCAAGAGCCTTGCCGGGGACGACCTATGTTGCCCCGACAAGAGCCTTGCTGGGGCAACTTACCCAACACCAGCAAGACCGCCACCCTTGAGCCTGAGAGTTCCGACACCATCGACAACATTGGAACCAAGGCTCGGGAGGCGCCTGCATGGTGGCATGCAGATCTTTCTAGAGTCTGAAGGCCTGCAAGACTAGATGAGAACCAGAAGACACTGGCCCCCGGCAAGACCCTTGCCGGGGATGCCCGCACGACCCCGGCAAGACCCTTGCTGGGGACATCTGCGGGGGCACAACCAGGCCCGCACTTACCAAAGCTTCGCTGCCCCATGGCCATTCCGACGTAGCAGCCAGCCTGTCAACTAGGCGCGCACCTACGTGGCAGCATGCAGCTTCTAGGCCAACCAGGCAAGCGCCTGCGTGGTGGCATGTAGATCTTCGTGAAGACTCTGCCACCGCACCAGCTCAGCAGCCAGCCAGCCAGCGTGGCGCTGCACGCCTCCTCAGCATGGACGCACGTCAGAGCGAGGCAAAGCGGCGACGGACGGGACGAGCTTCCTTGCCGCCCCCGATAAATCAAGAGGACACATCGGCAGCGCATTAAATGCGTTTTGTCCCACAATGTCAGGGATAGACTTGTACATAGTACATACTTTCCACCTCCTGTGTGCCACTATGGCGACCCCTTTAACATATAAAAGGGAGGCCCGAGGCGTACCGAGGAAGGATTCGGACTCTTTGGGCTAGGCAGTCACCGCAGCTAGTTCAAGATCTCAAGAACACCAAATATACACCAAATCAGGACTAGGGTATTACGCATCGCTTGCTGCCCGAACCTGGATAAAATTCCCCCGTGTTGATCTTCTAAACCCGCTCTTTCCACAGCCCCGCGCCCCAGCAACCATAGTAGGGATTCCCTGTGATCCCATAGGTGTCGTTCTTGGATCCCGACATCTTTGGCGCTCCAGGTAGGGGGCGCAAGCTGTGAAAGTCCGGTTCTGAAGCCAATTCATCGACTCCTTCGTCGTGATGGCTCGAGAGAAGAAGGCGATGGTGATCAGCCACGCTCTGGTGCCATCAGCTAGGCGAGGCGGTGCTATCCGCAGCCGCGACAACTGTCCGCGTAGCGACGAAAAAGCTAAGTCACGCATAACCTCAAGCAATTCTTCCTTTTTATAAGGTTATCCTCCTTGAAAAATCTTGTCCCTTGTATGGAAAACCTGTACGCAATGGAACCCTTCCACTATTGGCAACACCCTTGTTGTGTTTCGAGTCCGCTCAACAGTTCAAGCGGCTGCGCTGAGAACGGCAGAGTGGCTTGCCCGGCAGCAAGCGCCCCCCGGCTGGCTACTAAGGATCCGTCCTTCAAAGCGCCATGGCATGGGCTTACGCACCGGCAAACCTATCCAACTAGGCGTGGGGTGTGTGCATACAAGGAAAGATCGAACAGGAAGATAGCATGCTTCATTTTAAAAGTACTGCAGAGTTATATTACATCAATGATTGGCGCAGTTCTAACTTAAGATAAATTGTCCTGGTCATGAACTCGCAGCGGCGATGAGAAACAGGGTGCCTAGTCCCGGCACTGGCCCTCCACCCTCTTGACTCCGTCGACGCAGCTGATGATGGGCTCGATACGCTCCTCGAGCGCCGCGAGGTCCACACCCTCCGGCAAGCTCTCCAGCGCGTCGGCGAAGTCGACACTGGGGTTCCAGAATGCCACCTTGGTGAGCACCTTGGTCGGGGCGCCCCGGCAGAGCCTCTGGGACTCATTGGCTAGATAAACTGCCCGATTGGAGCGGAGCTGCTCCAGGGCGTCGAGGACGTCCTTGAAGAACAGGGTCAGCCTGGCATTGGGGCTCACGTTCGGCTCCTGGGAGTACCTGACATCCGGCATGCCCATGGCGGCCAGCTTCGCGGTGATCCTGCCGGCGACGTCGATGAGGCGGCTGATCCAGAGGTTTACGCTCTTCGCATACTCCTTGTGCTCGGCGGCGTCGTCCCTCCGCAGCTGCTTCTCGTCCTCCAGGGCCTTGTTTAGGGTCTCCTCATGAGCCCCGGCCTCCGAAAGCTTCCCCTCCAAGCTGTCCAGCTTCGACTTCAGATCGTTGATGGAGTCATTGGCCTCAGAGAGCAGCTTGGTCTTGTCAGAGATGGCGATATGCGCATCCACCAGAGTGCGGTTGGCCGTGCCACTCTCCTCCGTCAGCGCCGAGACTTTCTTCTTTAGCTCCTCCCGCTCCAGCTCCAGCTCCTTCACCTTGCCGGCATGGACTAGGGCCTGAGCATCGAGTGCCTCCTTGTGCCTCTGCTCTAGCTCCTGGGTCCGCTGCGCGACGATCTCCCCGATTTCTTCGTCCTTGCCGCGGAGCGTGGCGGCAAGCGCCTGCTCACGGGCGGCGAGGTCTTCCTCCTGGCTATTCAGCAGAGCCTGCTGCTACTGGCGAGCAGCCTCGTCCTTGGCGGCTTGCTCCTTCGCCACCTCCTGGGACTTCTCGATATGGGCCTGCTTCAGGATGAGCTCTTGCTTGCGCTCATCTAGCTCACCCTGGGCAGCCTTCAATTCATCCCGGGCCTCGCCAAACCAGACTTGCGCCTGAGCGACGTGCTCCTCAAAATCTGCCTCCGCCTTGTCCACCGCCGCCATCCTGGATCTCACTTTGTCTTGGCGGGCACGGTGGAGCGCTTGGAGCTTCTAGAAGTTGGCGCCCATGGCCCGGAGGAGATGCTCTTCTTGGGGGCCGCCGCTGCTGGCGCTCGGTTCATCGACAACCTGGAGCCCAGCAGTGGCGAGCGCCTCATCATCAAAGACCTCCCCCTCGGCAGGCGCTCTGGTGTCTGCCGTCCCTGGGAGGCAGACGAACAAGTCATCGCCCACCTTCAGGTACTTGGGAGGCGCGGGGGCTGCGGGGGAGGAAGGCTGGTCGTTGGCCACCTCCTCCTCGGTAGGCTTCTTGGCGGCCTCCCCGGCAGCAGCCTTGGCGGCCTCCTCGGCAGCGGCCTTGTCAGCCTCCTCGGTGGCAGCCTTGCCGGCCTCCTCAGTAGTGGCCTTGCCGGCTTCCCCGGCAAGACCCTCGCCGGCTTCCTCGGTGGCGGACTTGGCGGCTTCCTCAGTCGCGATCCTGATGGCCTCGGCCTCGGCGTCCTTGGCGACCTCCCCAATGACGATGTCCATATCCTCCTGGTCCATCGAGGGAGGGTCTGGAAACTAGAAAGGAGAACGCAACGAGGCCAAGGCCAAGGTTCAGAACACAAAAAAAGAGAGAAAAGGAGACAAGGACGAGAGGCGGGCCGCTTACCCGCGCCAAACTAAGAAGCAGTTCCCTTCCCGCCAACATTCGTTACCGGGACGGAGCCACCAGCACCCAAGTCCGCCTCCTCCACCTCCATGTGCATGGGCTCGGCGGTGGTTGCCCTTGCCGGGGACGCCCCTTTGGGTGGCGTGGTCAATGGGGGTGGCGTGTTGGGAGTGGCCCTCATGGGCCCCTCCCATTGCTGCTCTCCTCCTACAAACCTGGCAAAGGTCAGCAGCAAGGGTTCGTGCCCCAACGCCCGTCGATGGGGAGCGAGTAATGAACTTACAATGGGGGCTGAATCGGGGGCTGCGTCGAGGGCTGGCAACTGGGCTGATTTCCACCACCTCCGGCGTGCGCGAAGTGCTCATTGGGGGCTTGTCGCCCGTTGAGGCCTTGGCCCTCTTCGCCGCCCTCTGGGCCAGCGTCTCTGTGTCGCTGCAAAGGCAAGATCAAGTCAGGGGAAACAACACGGGCTGAGAGTAAAAAATGATAAAGGGCGAGATGCTTACTCTTCCTCCTCCACCGGCCTCCTCTTCCTCTTCGGGCTGAAGGACCCGAGGTCGAAATTGGCCTTGGGTTCGCTGCCCGAAGGGGGAGGGGAAGGGGATGGGGTCCTGCGCCGCTTGGACGAGGAGGAAGCGGCGGCCGCTGCCTTCTTCTTCGCTGTCGCGGCCCTCGTCTGGCACACAGGCTGCGCCTGGGCCTATTGCCGTTGCGCGGTCCTACCGGATCGGACTGGCTCAACAGAGCTAGCCCGCCGCAGGACGCGCCTCCTTGCCGGGGCCAAGGATTCATCCACCTCGATCTCCTCCCGGGTCGACTCCTCGACCATGTCTTCAACAAGGGGAGCCCCGACACCGGTGCCGCTGGCCTCCCCGCCAGACCTCGCCCACTCGGCGAGCTGTTTCTCTTCCACGGCCGTGTCGGCCTCGTCCTCCATGGTGTCGACGCTGCCGGCCTCCCTGGTGAGTGCCGCCTCCTCCGCCATGGCGGCAATGTATGCCAGCTCCGCCTTGGTGGTGTCGCGGATGAGCAGCGGCCCGTCACGGACGTACCTCTCCGACAGGTTGTCGAAGAACTCCTGCACCCGTTCTGCTTCTAGCTTGGCCCAACATGGATCTAGGCCGTGCGCGTTGAAGTCCGGCATCATGGCGATGATGTCGGTCTGGCGAGAGTTGTTTCTCAATGGGACCACCCCCGCTGGCAACCCAAACAGAGACCCGCCGGTCTTGACGGCCTTGCCGGCCTTCTCGGCCTTGCAGGTCCTCTCGACCCCGCCGTCTTCATTCACCTTGAGCTGAAAGAGCCTCTGGCAAAAATGGGCATGCCCCAACACCGTGAAATTGTGCTTCAAGCCAAGGCGGAGCCTCATGATGTCAGCCACGTTCCTGAAGTCCCAGGCCGGCCTCCCCTTATTATGCAGCGGAGTGATCCGGCGGCGGATGAAGTCTACCCCAATCATCTCAAGAGTGAGCCCAGCCGAGGTGAGGCGGTGGATCCTAGTGGTGGCGACCGTGAGCTTCTTGTCGTCGGCGTTGACGTCGCTCCAGTCCTTGCCGCGGACCGGCGGCCTCCAACGGACTCGGCAGAACCCTTACGGGTTTGTCTCCTCAATCCAGCACCACCGGCCCCGCTACTCTTCCCACCTCTCCTTCTGGGCACCCTCTGGGTATGTGCCTCTGTTCCGGTTCCTCGGGATCCAGGTGATGCAGCCGGAGATGGTGCCCCTTGGCTGGATGCGAGGGGTGAAGTAATGCCGGAAGAGCGCCATGCTGGGATGCACTCCGGCGAAGCCCTCACAGAGGTGGGCGAAGAAAGCCATGCACGCCACGGTGTTCGGCGTGAAATCCAGAAGGTGGAAGCCGTAGGTGTGCATGACGTCATTGAAGAAATCGGAGAAGGGGGGCAGAGCCCGCAGGAGAAGTAATCGACGAAGAAGGGGTATCAATTTGGGCCGGCCTCGGCGAAATCGGCGGGGATGATGCGCGTGGCAGGGTGCCCCGATGTCTCCCTTCCCCACAAGGGCCTGAAGTAGTCCCTGAGGGTGACCGTGTCGACCGTCGACGGGAAGAGGGCGCGTTGCGTCTGAAGCGCCGCCAACTCACTCTCTGGCGCCTCCTTCCCTCCCTCGTCTTTAGCCACTCCCTTGCCCTTGCCTGTCTTGGGCGCCATGGCAACTAGGGGGCGAAGAATCGAGGGCAATGGGGGCGCGGTGGCAGCAAACAGAGGCAAGAGCTTCGGTTCGCGCCTCAGGAAGAAGAAGAGGGGAACGGCGGTTCCGAGATTGGAAAAGGCACGGAGGGTAAATGAGCAGCACGCCTACGGTTTTTCCTTTTTATGGGGAAGGCGCGGGCCGCCTCTTTACCATTTACCACGACGTGACGCAGGCGTTCATCAACCACCCCACGCACGAACCCCACGTCACACATTCAACGCGGGTCATGGGGAAGCTCAATTGGCGAGGGAGTTACTGCGGTAAAACTCTGCCACGCGTGCCCGCACACCGTTCTGGGCCCGGCCCAACAACACTCTGCGCTTATGTGTGGCCCAGGCCCGGGGGCTCCTGTCGGTGTACAAAAGTAGGGGCCTTCTATACCCCTTTACTTGTGCATGGGCAGTTGTAGCCACGCCTGCGGCCACGCTTGGTGGGGCAGAGAAAGCAAGGAACGAGACTAACAGAGCTGCGCTGAGACCAGAGGCGCGAAGAGCGAAGGGGCAAGGTGGGTTTCCCCCGGCAAGAGCCTTGCCGGGGACGACCTACGCAGCCCCGGCAAGAGCCTTGCCGGGGCAACTTACCCAACACCAGCAAGACCGCCACCCTTGAGCCTGAGAGTTCCGACACCATCGACAACATTGGAACCAAGGGTCTGGAGGCGCCTACATGGTGGCATGCGGATCTTTGTAGAGACTGAAGGCTTGCAAGACTAGATGAGAACCAGAAGACGATGGCCCCCGGCAAGACCCTTGCCAAGGATGCCCACATGACCCCGGAAAGACCCTTGCCGGGGCCCCGGCAAGACCCTTGCCGGGGACATCTGCGGGGCCACAACCAGTCCCGCACTTACCAAAGCTTCGCTGCCCCATGGTCGTTCCGACGCAGCAGCCAGCCTGTCAACTAGGCGCGCACCTACGTGGCAGCATGCAGCTTCTAGGCCAACCAGGCAAGTGCCTGCGTGGTGGCATGTAGATCTTCGTGAAGACTGTGCCACCGCACCAGCTCAGCAGCCAGCTAGCTAGCATGGCGCTGCATGCCTCGTCAGCATGGACGCGTGTTGGAGCGAGGTGAAGCAGCGACGGACGGGACGAGCTTCCTTGCCGCCCCCGATAAAGCAAGAGGACACGTCGACAGCGCATTAAATGCGTTTTGTCCCACGATGTCAGGGATAGACTTGTACACAATACATACTTTACACCTCATGTGTGCCACTGTGGCAACCCCTTTAACATATAAAAGGAGGCCCGGCATACAGAGGAAGGATTCAGACTCTTTGGGCTAGGCAGGCACCGCAGCTAGTTCAAGATCTCAAGAACACCAAATATACACCAAAGCAGGACTAGGGTGTTATGCATCGCTTGCGGCCTGAACCTGGATAAAATTCCCCCGCGTTGATCTTCTAAACCCGCTCTTTCCACAGCCCCGCCCCCGACAACCGTAGTAGGGATTCCCTGTGATCCCATAGGTGTCGTTCTTGGACCCCGACATACGTCCATTTTGCATCATGTTTTCTTACTATTATTTATAATGTTTTTATCCATAATAATGCTTTTTGGAGTAATTCTAATGCCTTTTCACTCATAATTTACAAGGTATACACAAAGAGGGATAATTCTGGCAACTGGAAATCTGGACCTGGAAAAGCTACGTCAGGCCACCTATTATGCACAACTCCAAACAAGCTGAAACTTCATGAGGAATTTTTATGGAATATGTAAGAATTATTGGAGCAAATAATTACCAGAGGGGGCCCACCAGGTGGCACAACCCACCTGGGCGCGCCAGGGAGCCCAGGCGCACCCTGGTGGGTTGTGCCCTAATATGTCTCCAACGTATCTATAATTTTTTATTGTTCCATGCTATTATATTATCCTTCTAGGATGTTTTATATGCATTTATATGCTATTTTATGTGATTTTTGGGACTAACCTATTAACCTAGAGCCCAGTGCCAGTTTCTGTTTTTTCCTTGTTTTTGAGTTTTACAGAAAAGGAATACCAAACGGAGTCCAATTGACGTGCCAATTTTTGATGATTTTTTATGGACCAAAAGAAGCCCCCGGAGTAAAAGAGTTGGGCCAGAAGAGTCCCGGGCTGCCCACGAGGGTGGGGGGCGCGCCCTACCCCCTGGGCGCGCCCCCCTATCTCTTGGATGGCTTGGAGACCCCCCTGACGTGAGACCTACGCCAAAAATTCCTATAAATACAGAAACCTCCAGAACATAACCTAGATCGGGAGTTCTGCCGCCGCAAGCCTCTGTAGCCACCAAAAACCAATCGGGACCGTGTTCCGGCACCCTGCCGGAGGGGGGATCCCTCACCGGTGGCCATCTTCATCATCCCGACGCTCTCCATGACAAGGAGGGAGTAGTTCACCCTCGGGGCTGAGGGTATGTACCAGTAGCTATGTGTTTGATCTCTCTCTCTCTCTCTCATGTTCTTGATTTGGAACGATCTTGATGTACTGCGAGCTTTGCTATTATAGTTGGATCTTATGATGTTTCTCCCCCTCTACTCTCTTGTAATGGATTGAGTTTTCCCTTTGAAGTTATCTTATCGGATTGAGTCTTTAAGGATTTGAGAACACTTGATGTATGTCTTGCATGTGCTTATCTGTGATGACAATGGGATATTCACGTGATCCACTTGATGTATGTTTTGGTGATCAACTTAGCGAGTTTCGTGACCTCGTGAACTTATGCATAGGGGTTGGCACACATTTTCGTCTTGACTCTCCGGTAGAAACTTTGGGGCACTCTTTGAAGTTCTTTGTGTTGGTTGAATAGATGAATCTGAGACTGTGTGATGCATATCGTATAATCATACCCGTGGATACTTGAGGTGACATTGGAGTATCTAGGTGACATTAGGGTTTTGGTTGATTTGTATCTTAAGGTGTTATTCTAGTACGAACTCTATGATAGATTGAACGGAAAGAATAGCTTCGTGTTATTTTACTATGGACTCTAAAATAGATCAATCAGAAAGGATAACTTTGAGGTGGTTTTGTACCCTACAATAATCTCTTTGTTTGTTCTCCGCTATTAGTGACTTTGGAGTGACTCTTTGTTGCATGTTGAGGGATAGTTATATGACCCAATTATGTTATTATTGTTGAGAGAACTTGCACTAGTGAAAGTGTGAACCCTAGGCCTTGTTTCAAGGCATTGCAATACCGTTTGTGCCTCCTGGGAGTTCAGCGCGGCCTCGTGCTGGGTCTTGAGCTTTCTCGACATCGGCGAGCTTCATGGTGAGCTCCACGTCGCGCTTGGCCAGCTCGTCCTGGGCAGCCTTGAGCTCCTTGTGGGCCTCGCGGAACCAGTCCTGCGTCTTGGCAACACGCTTCTGGAGGTCCACCTCCGCCTTCTCCACCACCGCCGTCCTGGACTTGGCCTTGTCCAGGCGGGCGCGGTGGAGCGCCTGGAGCTTCCGGAAGCTGGCGCCCATGGCGTGGAGGAGCCGCTCTTCCTGCGAACCGTCGCCGCCAACGACCGGCTCGTGGACGACTTCAAGCCTGGCAGCGGCAAGCACTTCGTCGTCGAACACCTCTCCCTCAACGGGTGTCCTAGTGCTCGACGCGCCTGGAAGGTGGACGAACAAGTCGTCGCTCACCCTCAGGTACTTGCCGGAGTCGGAAGCAGTAGAAGACGAAGGCTGGTCGTCAGCCACCTCCTCCTCCTCCTCGGCAGCGGCCCCGCCGGCCTCTCCGGCAGGCCCCTTGCCGGTCTCCTCAGCGGCAGCCTTGCCGGCCTCCCCGGTAGGCCCCTCGGCAGCACCCTTGGCGGCCTCCTCGGCGGCGATCTTCTCGGCGTCCGCCTTGGCGGCCTTGGAGACGTCCTCGATGACGGCGTCCACGTCCTCTGGGTTCACCGAGGAGGAATCTGGACGCCGGAGAAGGGGGTGAGGCAAGGCCAGGACCAAGAGCCGGAAAGAAAAAGAAGCAGGGATGAACGGCGAACGACTTACCTGTGCCAGTACCCGGCTGGGAAATGGAAGTCCCCTCCCCGCCAACATTTGGCATCGAGGCAAAGCCGCCGGCGCCCAAGTTCTCCTCCTCCTCCTCCATGTGCATGGGCCCGGTGCCTGGCGCCCTTGCCGGGGACGCCCCTCGGGGCGGCGTGGTCGATGGGGGCGGCGTGTTGGGAGTAGCCCTCTATGGCTCCTCCTGCTGCTGCTCTCGTCCTGCATACCTGGCAAGGTCAGCACCAAGGTGTCGTGTCCCTGACACATGTCGATGGGGGAAGAGTGATGAACTTACGCTAGGGGCTATGCTGGGGGCTCCTGTCCGGGCTGCTCAACACCACCAGTGGCGCCCCTGAAGTACCAACTGGGGGCTGGCCACCCGCCAAGACCTTGGCCCTCTTCACTCTCTGGGCCAGCATCTCCACGTCCCTGCAAAGATGAAGACAAGTCAAGACGAGCAACACAGATTGAGGAGGCAGGGATAACGAAAAGGAACCAGATACTTACTCGTCGTTCGCCTCCTCCTTTGCTGTTTTCCTCTTCCTCCTCGGCCCGAGGGATCCATAATCGAAAGTAACCTCCATATCAACATCCACCGGAGGAGGAGAAGGAGGTGATGTCTGGACACACGTGGATGAAGAAGGGGTGGCTGTCTTCTTCTTCACCACGGCCTTCGCCGGCTTCTTTGCCGCCGCGGCCCTCGTGTGGCGCCCGGACTCCTCCAAGGTCAGCTGTGGCCGCGCAGCCCTGCCGGGCCGGGCCAGCTCGCCGGAACTGGCCCGCCGCAGGACTCGCCCTCTCCCCATAGCCGGCGTCGGGCCTGCGGTCTCGACCTCCTCCAACGACGACTCGCCGGTTACATCTTCAACCAGAGGAGCCTCGGTGCCGGCGCGGCTGGCTCCCTTGGCGGCCGCCTCCCACCGGGCGAGCTCCTCCTCCTCCGCGGCCGTCGCGGCCTTGTCCTCCACATCATCGGCGCTGTCGGCCTCCTTGGCAAGCTGTGCCTCCCTCGCCCTGGTGGCGATGTAGTCCAGCTCCGCCTGGCTGGTGTCCTGGACAAGCAGCCGCTAGGCGTCGGCGTTGACGTACCCCTCGTGCAGAGTGTCAAAGAACTGCTGCACCTCGGCGTCCTCCGGCTCCTTCCAGCTCGGGTCAGGGCCATGCGCGTTGCAGTCCGGCATCATGGCAATGCTATCGGACCGGCGCGAGTTTGCACAACGGGACCACCCCCGTCGGCAGCTTGAATAGAGGCCCCTTGAGGACCTTGCCGGCCTTCGCGGCGGCCCTGGCGACCTTGCCGGTCCGCTCGACCTCGCCGTCGCAGCCCACGTCAAGCTGGAAGAGCCGCTGGCAGAAATGGGCGTGTCCCATCACTGTGAAATTGTGGCCGAGGCCGGGACGAAGCTGCATGATGTCGGCGGGGTTCGTGAAGAGACAGGCTGGCCTCCCCTTGTTATGCAGTCGAGCGATCCAGCGGCGGATGAAGTCCGCCCGATCATCTCAAGGCTGAGGCCGGCCTCGGTGAGCCGGAGGATCCTGGTGGTGGCGACCGTGAGCTTCTCGTCGTCAGCATCAACGTCGCTCCAATCACTTTTGTGGACCGGCGGCGCCCGGCGAACTTCGCAGAACGCCGGCGGGTCCTCCTCCTCGATCCAGCACCACCGGCCCCGCCATTCTTCCCACCTCTCCTTCATGGCGCCCTCGGGATACGCCCCCTTGGATCTTGAGACCCAGGCAATGCAACCGGAGATGGCGCCCCCTGGTTGGATCCGAGGGGAGAAGTAATGGCGGAAGAGCGCCGTGTTGGGGTGCACCCCGGCGAAGCCCTCGCAGAGATGCGCGAAAAGGGCCATGCACGCCACCGCATTCGGAGTAAAATCTAGGAGGCGGAAGCCAAAGGTATGCATGACATCGCTGAAGAAATCGGGGAAGGGAGGACAGAGCCCGCAGGAAAAATAATCGACAAAGAAGGGGTGCCGATTTGGGGCAGCCTTGGCGCAATCGGCGGGGATGACGCGCGTGGCTGGATGCCCCGAATCCCCCCCCCCCGGTCTTCACTCCCCACAGGGGCCTGAAGGAGTCCCGAAGCTCGAACACATCAACTGTCGAGGGAAGAAGGCGGACTGCGTCCGCTGCACCGCCAGCGCGCTCTCCGGCGTCCTTGGCCACTCCCTTGCCCTTGGTGGATTTTGGCGCCATGGCAGCTGGGGGAGGAGGGCAGGACAGAGGGCGGCGGAAGCGCAACGGCGACGAGCAGGAACGAAGCTTGGAGAAGAAGAGGAAGGTAGGCGGAGGTTTCCGAGATTGGGGTTGCGCGAAGGGTAAAAGGAACAGTGCGCCCGCGGTTATCCCTTTTTATGGTGAAGCCGCGGGGCGCACTGCCCATTTACTACGATGTGACGCATGTGTGTCGAAACCTCCCACGCATGCCGCCCACGTCACGCACACCCCTCCACGCCGCGCTGCACGAGAAAAGTTTTACCGCGGTAAAAACCGCCCCACCTGCCCGCGCACCGTTTTGGGCCTGGCCCAACAACGTGTCGCGCTTATGTGTGGCCCAGGCCCGGGGGCTCCTGTTGGTGTACAAAAAGAGGGGTGCGTTTTTGTACCCCTATACCTGTGCACGGGCAGTCGGAGCCACGCCTACAGTCACACCAATCAGAACAGGGGAGGTGAGCCAAGGTAAGACCGAAGCCCAAGATAACCAGAGCAACGCCAAGGCCAAGACCACAAAGAGCAGAGGGACGAAGCAGATTCCCCCGGCAAGACCCTTGCCGGGGCAGCCTCAGCAGCCCCTGCAAGATCCTTGCCGGGACAGCTCGCCCCACACCAACAGAGCGGGCCACCCTTGAGCCCACGGTCTCCAACATCACGTTGGGCCAGGGCTCGGGAGGCACCTCCGTGGTGGCATGCAGATCTTTGTGAAGACATATTCAAAATGAGATGAGGATTAGAAGACGACGATCCTCGGCAAGATCCTTGCCGAGGAAGGCCACCAGACCCCCGGCAAGGCCCTTGCCGGGGACGACAGCACGTCACGGCAAGACCCTTGCCGGGCCACCCGGCAAGGCCCTCACCAAGGACGCCAGCAGGGCCACCGCTAGGCCCACGCCAACCAAGCTTCCGCCGCCGTTCACATGCAGCTGCCATCCCAACCAGCTGGGCGGGCACGTGCGTGGCAACATGCAGCTCCCAGGCCAACTCATCGAGCGCCTGCGTGGCGGCATGCAGATCTTCGTGAAGGCTCCACCACCACGCCACCTCAGCTGCCTGCCTTCCTACATGGCGCCGCACGCATCGCTGGCCAAGGCGCATGTCAAAGCAAGGAGGAGCGGTGACAGACGGGACGGGCCTCGCCCCCGTCCCCAATAAAGCAAGGGGACACCTAAGCTACGCATTAAATGCGTCTTATCCTGTAATACGAGCGATAAGCTCAGGGCACTGTACGCCTTTCCACCTCCTGTGTGCCACTGTGGCAGCCCCTTCCAACTATAAAAGGAGGCCCATGGCATACTGGAGAAGGATTCGGCTCTTTCGAACCACACACTGACCACAGCTAGTTCGAGAGCTCAAGAACTCTCTGGAATACACCCACCAAAGCAGGACTAGGGTTTTACGCATCCTCGCGGCCCGAACTTGGGTAAACGATCCTTGTGCTGCCTACTAGCCCCGCTCTTCTCGCAACCCTGTGCCCCGGCAACCGTAGTAGGGATTCTTGTGATCCCATAGGTGTCGTTCCACACCGACAGTATGCTTGAAGTATTATTGTTTTCATGTCAATATTAAACTTTTGTCTTGAATCTTATGGATCTGAATAATCTTGCCACAATAAAGAAGCTTACATTGATAAGTATGCTAGGTAGCATTCCACATCAAAATTTTAGTTTTTATCATTTACCTACTCGAGGACGAGCAGGAATTAAGCTTGGGCATGCTTGATACGTCTCCAACGTATCTATAATTTTTTATTGTTCCATGCTATTATATTATCCTTGTAGGATGTTTTATATGCATTTATGCTATTTTATATGATTTTTGGGACTAACCTATTAACCTAGAGCCCAGTGCCAGTTTCTGTCTTTTCCTGGTTTTTGAGTTCTACAGAAAAGGAATACCAAACGGAGTCCAATTGACGTGCCAATTTTTGATGATTTTTTATGGACCAAAAGAAGCCCCCGGAGTAAAAGAGTTGGGACAGAATAGTCTCGGGCTGCCCACGAGGGTGGGGGCGTGCCCAGGGGGTAGGGCGCGCCCCCTATCTCATGGACAGCTCGGAGACCCCCCTGACGTGAGACCTACGCCAAAAATTCCTATAAATACAGAAACCTCCAGAACATAACCTAGATCGGGAGTTCCGCCGCCGCAAGCCACTGTAGCCACCAAAAACCAATCGGGGCCCTGTTTCGGCACCCTGCCGGAGGGGGGGATCCCTCACCGGTGGCCATCTTCATCATCCCGGCGCTCTCCATGACTAGGAGGGAGTAGTTCACCCTCGGGGCTGAGGGTATGTACCAGTAGCTATGTGTCTGATCTCTCTCTCTCGTGTTCTTGATTTAGCATGATCTTGATGTACCGCGAGCTTTGTTATTATAGTTGGATCTTATGATGTTTCTCCCCCTCTACTCTCTTGTAATGGATTGAGTTTTCCCTTTGAAGTTATCTTATCGGATTGAGTCTTTAAGGATTTGAGAACACTTGATGTATGTCTTCCAGGTGCTTATCTGTGGTGACAATGGGATATTCACGTGATCCACTTCATGAATGTTTTGGTGATCAACTTGCGAGTTCCGCGACCTCATGAACTTATGCATAGGGTTGGCACACGTTTTCGTCTTGACTCTCCGGTGGAAACTTTGGGGCACTCTTTGAAGTTCTTTGTGTTGGTTGAATAGATGAATCTGAGATTGTGTGATGCATATCATATAATCATACCCGTGGATACTTGAGGTGACATTGGAGTATCTAGGTGACATTAGGGTTTTGGTTGATTTGTATCTTAAGGTGTTATTCTAGTACGAACTCTATGATAGATCGAACGGAAAGAATAGCTTCGTGTTATTTTACTACGGACTCTAGAATAGATCAATCAAAAAGGATAACTTTGAGGTGGTTTCGTACCCTAAAATAATCTCTTTGTTTGTTCCCCGCTATTAGTGACTTTGGAGTGACTCTTTTTTGCATGTTGAGGGATAGTTATATGACCCAATTATGTTATTATTGTTGAGAGAACTTGCACTAGTGAAAGTATGAACCCTAGGCCTTGTTTCAACGCATTGCAATACCGTTTGTGCCTCACTTTTATCATTAGTTACCTTGCTATTTTTATATTTTCAGATTACAAAAACCTATATCTACCATCCATACTGCACTTGTATCACCATCTCTTCGCCGAACTAGTGCACCTATACAATTTACCATTGTATTGGGTGTGTTGGGGACACAAGAGACTCTTTGTTATTTGGTTGCAGGGTTGCTTGAGAGAGACTATCTTCATCCTACGCCTCCCACAGATTGATAAACCTTAGGTCATCCACTTGAGGGAAATTTGCTACTGTCCTACAAACCTCTCCACTTGGAGGCCCAACAACGTCTACAAGAAGAAGGTTGTGTAGTAGACATCATGCCCTCCTCGGCCCACCTCCGGTGCCCATCTTCTGGTATATAGGTCGTTTTGACCTAGAAAAAAATAAGGAGACGACTTTCGGGACGGAGTGCCGCCGTCTCGAGGCGGAACTTGGGCAGGAGCACTTTTGCCCTTCGGCGAAGCAATTCCGTCGGGGGAACTTCCCTCCCGGAGGGGGAAATCATCGTACTCATCATCACCAACAACTCTCCCATCTTGGGGAGGGCAATCTCCATCAACATCTTCAACAGTACCATCTCATCTCAAACCCTAGTTCATCTCTTGTGTTCAATCTTGTTACCGGAACTATAGATTGGTGCTTGTGGGTGACTAGTAGTGTTGAATACATCTTGTAGTTGATTACAATATGGTTTATTTGGTGGAAGATTATATGTTCAGATCCATTATTATGCTATTTAATACTCCTATGATCATGAGCATGTTTATCATTTGTGAATAGTTACCTTTGTTCTTGGGGTCACGGGAGAAATCATGTTGCAAGTAATCATGTGAATTTGATATGTGTTCGATATTTTGATAGTATGTATGTTGTTATTCCCTTAGTGGTGTCATGTGAACGTCGACTACATGACACTTCACCACATTTGGGCCTAAGGGAATGCATTGTGGAGTAGCAATTAGATGATGGGTTGCGAGAGTGACAGAAGCTTAAACCCCAATTTATGCGCTATTCCGTAAGGGACCGATTGGATCCAAAAGTTTAATGCTATGGTTAGAATTTATTCTTAACACTTTTCTCATAGTTGCGGATGCTTGCGGGAGGGTTAATCATAAGTAGGAGGTTTGTTCAAGTAAGAACAACACCTAAGGACCGGTCCACCCACATATCAAATTATCAAAGTAGCGAACACGAATTAAACAAACATGATGAAAGTGACTAGATGAAATTCCCGTGTACCCTCAAGAACGCTTTGCTTATCATAGAGACCATTTTGGCCTGTCCTTTGCCTCAAAAGGATTGGGCTACCTTGCTGCATATTTGTTACTACTATCATTACTTGCTCGTTACAAATTATCTTGCCATCAAACTACTCCGCTACTTACAATTTCAGCACTTGCAAACATTACCTTACTGAAAACTGCTTGTCATTTCCTTCCGCTCCTCGTTGGGTTCGACACTCTTACTTATTGAAAAGAACTACAATTGATCCCCTATACTTGTGGGTCATCAATAGCTAATAATGTGATTGGGCCAACCAAGGCCCAAGATTAATTTGGCCTTATAACAGCCCATCATATCATTGGGCCAATCATGGGCCGAGGTATATTTCGGCTTGCTGTTGGCTCGTGAATTGTTCGGCAAAATTCAGGCCCAGTCTACTTTTTAGCATGTTAATAACCCATGGTATTTTATGGCCCAACTAAGGCCCGTGGTTTACTGCTACTTGTAATAGGCGTTGGGTTTCCCCGAAGAGGAAGGGTGAAGTAGTATAGTAGCAGAAAGTATTTCCGTCGATAAAGAAGCAAGGTTTATCGAACCTATAGGATATGCACACAAATGACCTTTAGCAGCACGTACACACACAAGAGCAAAAAATTGCACCCAACGCAGTCAAGACGGTAGTCAATCCCCTTGTACTCGTTAATTGCAAGGATCAAATTTGATAGTACGAGATATATAAATCGTAAAGTAAAATAAAAGTAAATAAATTGCAACAAGGTATTTACTCCCTCCGTCCGGTGAAAAGTGTACATATAGAAATGTTAGGACATATTATGGAATGGATTAAAAATGCATTGGAAAGGTGCAAGCTACCATCTCTCTCCTCTTTAATTACTCAACCCCCAATGAGCTAAGTGCATGTACAAATTAAGGAGACCATGCGTAGAATGTTAGTGGTCTTGATTACCGTGTGATGAGAGAGAATCATTTTTTTTCTACTTCAAAGTGCATTTGGAAGATACAAGTACACTCTTTTGTGGACAAATTTTAAAGCCAAACGTACACTCTTCACCGGACGGAGGGAGTAGGGTTTTGGCAATATGATTAAAATAGATCCGGGGCCATAGCTTTCACTAGAGGCATCTCTCTCAAGAACATGTCATACGGTGGGTAAACAAATTACTGTTGGGTAATTGATAGAATAGCGCATGGTCATGATGTTATACATGGCATGATCAGTAGATAAGCATTACGTCTATGACTAGTAGAACGAAATAATTCTGCATCTACTACTGTTACTCCACTTCAAGAGCGCTTTTATGCTTGCCTCTCTGGGTATTAAGTTCAGTAATGCATGAAGCATGATGACATAATGTAGACAGAATAAAACCAATCAATATGATCAAACCCCATCGTTTTATCCTTAGTAGCAGCAATATAATACATGCCTCGCTACCACTCCTATCACAGAGTGAGGACACCACAAGATTGAACCTACCATAAAGCACCTCTCCCACTAAAGATAAATTAATCTAGTTGGCTGAACCAAACAGATAGATCGGAGAGAAATAATAAAAATTACACATAACAAAGTTCAGAAATATCTCAGTTACTTTCAATGAACAATCGAATCATAAATCCAAAATTCACCGGTAATTATTTGCTCCAATAATTTTATATATTCCATAAAAAATCCCCGTCAAGTTTCAGCTTATTTGGAGTTGTGCAGAATAGGTGGCCTGACGTAGCTTTTCCAGGTCCAGATTTCCAGCTGCCGGAATTCTCCCTCTTGGTGTGTACTCCCTCCGTCCGAGAAAAGTTGTCATCACCTTAGTTCAAATGTAATTTTGCAAAAAGCCCCTTATCCTTTTAAAACAGGTGCAAATCAACCCAGTCTGCTTCTTCCACCTCCCGTCGCCGCTGCACCGCAGGCCCCAGCCACTGCCGCCCACGGGCACCGCGCCCCCCAGCCGCCATAGGGCTTAGCCAGCGACGAAGGCCCACCTGCGCCGCCGCCCACCTACACCGCGACTGCCAATTTGTGCCGCTCCTGCTTACCTGCTCCACGGCTGACGGGCGGCGGAGATAGGGCTGACGGGCGGCGACACATCAACGGGCGGCAGCTCCACGGCTGACGAGCGGCTCCTCCTTATTGTGTTGCTTGCGTCCCCGGCCCCTTGCTCGCGCCCGCAGTGGCCACCCACTCCGGTGCAGGAGTTGGGCAAGTTCCGGGCCGCCGCTGCTCTACCACCGACCACGAAGGTGACTAGCAGATCCATCGTCGGGCCCAGCGCCGCCGCCCACCTGCGTAGCTCCCACTACAAAAAAATACACTTCCGTGATGATACATGTCTGTCACAGTAGGTCGCGTTTTTTGTCATGCATGTACATCCATGAAGATTTTATGACAGAATCAAGATAGTCATACCTGTGCTGTCGTAGAAGTGTTCCATGATATTACCAAAATTATCATCACGGAAGTGTCCACTTCCATGACGATAAATCGCGCGTCACAGAAGTGCTTTCGTCAAGGGTGACCGACACGTGGCATCCACCGTAACGGAACACCGTTAAGCTATCGGGTCGGGTTTTGGATCCGATAACCAGTTAACAGCCCCGACCAATGGGAAATTTCCACGTGTAAAATTCTTATTGGCCGGACGAAACACATGTTAGCTCGTCAGTGGGTCAGATAGGTGCCTATGATATGTCGACACGTGCCATGGCCCACCACTGGCCCATTTAGCTTACAAAGCCGACCCGTTTGACTTGGTCAAAAGTTAACGGGCTGGCCCATGAAAAGCCTGTTAACGATCTCTTCGCAAATAGCCCATTTTACGGCCCGTTAACTCACGGCCCGTTAGGCCCTAATGGAAGTCGGCCCAACAACGTCATGTGGGTCGTCGAATATAACACCAGCCCATTTCACTTTCGGCCCATGTATGGCCCACGACATCTTTCGGCCCATATGAGGCCTTCGTATCTTTCGGCCCTTTACACGCCCACGGTGACTCTAGCCCATAATGAACAGTAATTTTCTTTATACCCGTTAACGGCCCGTGATTTACATGGGCCGTTTCGAGCCCGTGTTAGCTTTCGGCCTATTGATGGCCCATACGTTCTTGGGCTCCTTTTCCGCCCTCGATTACTTCCGGCCCGTTACTGGCCTATTTCCCTAATGGGCCAAATTTGGCCCATGGCAAGAGTTGGCCCGTTATTGGCCTGTTCCCCTAATGGGCCAAATTCGGCCCATGGCAAGAGTCGGCCCATTACTGGCCTGTTACCCTAATGGGCCAAATTCGGCCCATGGCAAGAGTCGGCCCGTTTCTGGCCTGTTAACCCGTTGCGCCGTTTCCAGCCTGTCCTATATTCTGGCCCATTAACGACCCGTTATGCCTGTGACAGAATTAAGCCTTTGCTGTCCTATGGCCTGTTAACTGCCTGTTACCGTGCTGGGCCGATACAAATTACGCCCAATTACGGCCCATGTAGACCCATTTATCCGACGACCCGAGGCCCACCGATTACAGGTCCATTTATCAACGGCCCGTAGGAGACCCATGGATCCTATTGCCCATATATGGCCCATGGTAGTTGCGGCCACTAGCAAACCAGGGAAAAAGAAGACTAGGAAATAAATAAGGCCGAAACTAACGCTAGGCTATTAAGGCGATTGCACAGATTACATCCACTCGGCATCAAAGATCGCCACCAGTGCAAATATAGGGAACACCCTACACTATACAAAAATGGCTTGCATCAAAGATCGCCACCAGAATAAATTTTGTATCGCACCAAAACAAATTACAACTATATAACAAAAGGAAGGTTGGCACAAAACTTAACAGTCTAGCAGATAAATGCACCACCAGAAGTTCAGAAGCTCAGTTCATTTGACCTGACTGTTATGTTTTCATGTTGTATTGTCCGATGGAGCACCATAACCCTCGCCTTCATTTCCCCTAGGCTCCTGAACAACATAGCAAATGTCTGATAGTCTGGTTTCAAAACCATGCATATCTTGACGACATTGAGCAATGTTTCTCCTTGTTTCACAAAGGGTCTCTGTTAGGGAATGGACTTGTGTCTGGAGCGCAGATACAACATTGCTTTGAGCTTGCATATCTTGATCATGAGGCAGTTTGGACGATATTGCCTTAACAACCAACCCAGTATTACGCAGGAACGTGCTTTTGGCACTGTTAGTGGACAGGTACTGACCCACTGCAGCAAGAGCTGACATTGCGGTTATAGTTGCCTCGCCACCTTCAGAAGGTGGCGGTTCCACCATTTTTTCCATAGCTCGCTGAAAAGTTGAGGTTTTACATTAGTAGTACCAGAACAGAAGATATTAAGGAGGCAGCAAAACCAAACAAAATAGCTTTGGTCTATATACAGAACTTATTCTGGTGAACCCATGTAAAATATTAGTTGTATTTTATTGCAAAGTACATAATAAAACCAGGTTCCAAACATATGACCATGTACCATCGCTAATGTATTGTCTATTTCTTCACATTGTATTGAGGGCTAAGGATAAAGAGACGAAGTTTATAATACGGTAAGCATAGTATGACATCATTCATATCACAAAACAACTGAGAACAGACAAACAGGCAATTGTAACATTGTGTGGGCAAGTCCAGCACGGAACTAGATTACGGGTCAAGATCAAAGGAACATCACTCCTCTCTTTTAAACCTTGTAAGGTGCAATGATACGCTAAGACAATTGTGTATAAAATTGAAAAGAGTAATAGACATTGGCTGCAAACCATGCAGTTCAAGGCACAAGTCAGAGTAAGTAGTAGTTAAAAGGCATGAGGATTAAGGACTTACAACAGCGGCTTTGACTGGTGTAGTCATGCCCTTCTTCTTGCTGGTGTGACAGTCCTTGAAGATTTCCACAACATTTGGTTCAGGTACTTTTTGGTCCTTGCGGGCTTTCCTCTGCATTTCGAACAAGTCAATATAGATCTGATAATATGGTACAACGAAAAGAGTGAAACAGCAGCTAATTACAAGAGCCTCGCAGTGTGCAATATAGCTACGAGATCCTGTCGTCTGTTGGAATTTCACTTTCGTACGGTTGGCCTTGTTCTTTGAACAGTTCACCTACAAGAAGATAGATTTGTGTGGCACATGCGTAAATAGGACTTCAACATGTGATCTGATCACATATATATAATGTACCTGATACTTCGGATCAGACCAGTGTTTAACAAGGCCCCTCCAGTCTTCATCCGATATATTTTCCACTGGAGATGTTTGGGAAAGTTCACTGTTAGCCTTGCCTTCAAAGTGAGTTTTCCTCAAGTTATACCGATACTGTCGCAGAGCAGACTTGAAAACATGGGTGCAAGCTTGTCTGGTTGCATCATCTTGGCTATCCAACTTGAACCTCATCTGTTGAAAATTATGGGAGTCTCATTATCAGCAACCTAGAAAGTATGGGACAGAGCAAGACGATATTACTAGTTTCCATACATAACCATACTTACAGATAAATGGTCGAGGAAGGTGTTGAACTGGGTTTCGTCTTTGTCATTCCTGTACTGAATCCATGTTGGGAGGATACGTACATGACACCTAACGGCAACCGCTGCCTCTGATACTAACTTGGCTGACTCTGTAGCATCACGTGGCCTTTTTAAACCTGCCTCAAAACGGATCTCCATTCTTCCTCCTCTAGATTTAGTTAACCTATCGAGCATTATCCCTGATGTTTGTTTCCTCTTGCGCCTAGGTGCTAGTCCAACAACGAACATAGGAAGTGTTAGTGTACATCAAACTGTGAGACTACATATAAAGAAGCATGCAACTGTAACTTGACTCCAGCAACTACCTTCTTGCTGTTGAAGCTCACAAGGTTCATCTGATATTGCCAACTCGTCTTGTGTCAAGAGTGCTTGGGAAGTAGTGTCAGGTGGCAAGGGAGCTTGGGAACGTGCTGCTAGCTCAGTTGACGCACGAGTAAGTCGTGCAGCTGGTAGTACTGTGGTAGGTGTTGCAAGAACTAGGGCTGTCTCTGCTTGTTTGGTGGCAGCTATTTGTTTCTGTTTGGCTTTTTTTGCAACTCGTGTAGCATGGGATGCCGTGTTTGTAGAATTTTCCGCTGGACTTTGACCTTCTATTGCACCATCAGTACCAGCAGAATCTGCAGGATTCATCCGCTTCTCATTCCCTGCCATTCTGTGTTTCTTCCTCTTTCTCTGTGCCATGTTAAGTCAAGCCGACAAGAAAAACGAATAACAATTTAGTTCTTCAGAACAAATTGATGCGTGATGCAGACGAACTGAACTTTGATGTTAGACAACCACATGATAGGAGGATGTAATATGTATGAAAAACAGGACGGAAGAGATAACCAGAACTATGATGTGTAAACTAAGAAGAAGACATTTCACCAAATTAGAAGCAATGCAATGGAAGGTAGACACCATATGAAAGATGCTACAAATATCGCTCTGCCAAGTTAACAGTGTCTCATCATAAATGGCGTTTAAACAAATGTGAAGCAGTACAAGAAATAAATCATATGCAAGATGCAAACAACATCACACTACCATGTTAGAGGTCTCTCGTCATTAGTGCCATTGCATATTCCACAGCTTATGATGTGTAAACTAAGGAGAAGGCATTTCAACAAATTAGAAGCAATGAAAGCTAGACACCATATGAAAGATGCAACGAATATCACTCTACCAAGTTAAAACTGTCTCGTCATAAGTGCCATTTCAACAAATTAGTAGTACAAGCTAGAAAAGAATGTGAGATGTAACCTATATCACACTCCGAAGTCAAACGTGTCTTATGATAAGTGATTGTTGCAGGTTACACAACAGTAGTAATTTGATGTAAGAACATGGTGTGATAGACAGATATTGTATGTTCTAGAAACAGGAACACGTGTCTTATTCAAGTATAATGTGTAAAGTAAGCAGATGGAATTCAACAAAATTAGAAGCAATACAAGCTAGACATCACACATAACATGCAACCACATATAACAGTGCCAAGTTAGAGGGAGCACCGGTGATGCTGCACTAGGGGAGACGTGCTCATCATAAACACAGCTTTGTTGAGTGTCTATGCATGTGTTGTCTTGGAAATCATCTTGGGGTGTGGAGGAGTAGAAACTGTAGAGGCCCTCCGTTCGGAAGGAGCACCTTTATCCGCTGCCTTGCTAACTTCCTTCCGCTTTATTGATTTTGAATTGTCAAGTAAAACCGACAAGAAAAAGCAATAAAATTCTCTCTTCAGAACTCATTCATGCATGATACTGACAATCACTACTTTGATGTAAGGCAAACACATGATACCAGGATGGAATATGTACGAAAAACAGGACGGCATGGCATGTTCACAACTGTTTGTGTAAACTAAGCAGAAACCATTCCAGCAAATAAGAAGCAATGCAAGCTAGACACCACATGAAAGATGCAACCAATATGACTCTGCCAAGTTAAAAGCGTCCCATCATAAATGGAATTTCAACAAATTAGAAGCAGCGCATGCTATAAATCATATGAAAGATGCAACTAATATCGCACTGCATATACTAAAGGTGTCTCGTCATGTTGATTGATGCGGGATACAAAAAAACAATAGTTTTATGTAAGGACATGCTTAATAGACAGATGTACTATGTACTAAATACAGGAAGGCATGTCACATTAACAGGTATAATGTATAAGCTAAGCAGACTAGCACATGCAGTTTAACCAGATTGGAAGAATTACAATCTAGACACCATATGCAACATGCAACCACATATCACGCTGCCAAGTTAGAGCAAGCACCTGCGATGCTAGTGTAGGGGAAATGCTGTAATCAACTACAGAGCTACGTTCACTATCTTCATCTAGCATTTCTGTTTCTTGAGAATCATGTCGGGAGGCTGACGCTGCATTCTTTAAATGAGGAGTAGTCCCCTTGCCTGCCTGCCTCGTCATAAGTGATTGATGAGGGATACACAAGAACATTAGTTTGATGTAAGAACATGGTTAATACACAGATGTACTAGTATGTACCAAAAACAGAAAGGCATGTCATATTCAAAGGTATAATGTGTAAGCTAAGCAGATGCAATTTAACCAAATTGGAAGCAATACAAGCTAGACATCCGGCTGGAGTGGTGAGCATGATCATCTAGGACCTGAGAGCCTGGTGGGAGGCGGGCTGCTTCGCCACCATCGCAGCTTTTTAGTTGGCTTCCAGGTGATGCCTATCTTTGCTGGGCTTGTCACTGGCTCGGCCAGTGCCCTGACTAGCTATTTGTCTTCTGGTGCTCACGGGATGGTGGTTCATGTAAAAAAATATCTTTCCTTATCTTACCGACTTCGGCCTTTCGAATACAAGCTAGACACCATATGGAACATGCAACCACATATGACACCGCGAAGTTAAAGCAAGCACCTGGGATGGTGGTTCATTGCGAGCGAGGTCATCAACTCCAGAGCTACGTTTACCGTCTCCATCTGCTGACACTGCACCCTTTATAGCGCTGTAACGTGTCTTGCCTACCCGCATACGAAGCTGGAGCGACTTCTCTCTTTTCTTTTTGGCTTCTCTCATGGCAGCAGAGTCTGAAATACCCTTGCATAAAAACACAATAGTGAGAGTAAGGGTGAAGTGTGTGCAGAACTAGTGCACTGTAAAAGTAGCAGATAGCAGGTGGCTGAAAAATAAATGACAGGAGACATATGATAGCTCTACAACATTGCATGGCAAACAAAATTAGATTCTACTCCGTATGATTTTGTAATATATGAGCACAGGAAATGCAGGTACTCCTCCAGCACACCACCACATGTGGTCATATCTAAGATAACAGTCGACTGAAAATAAATAGGTCAGTCGATTTTTTAATGAACCGTCCGATCTATAAGGAACGGGCAGATGGCCTTCGTCTACCTCCCGCCAGTCACTGTTGACGATCTTTCTCGAACCGCCAGCGACCACCGGCCCAGACCCCTGCCTCCGCCGCCCCGCCCTCCCATCGACCTCACACCACCGCCGTGCTTGGCAGCGCCCCCAGGCCATCCCTTTAATCCCGGCCGACCTCCAGATCGGGCGCCAGTAGCTCTAGGCCGCACACGCCCCTAAGATAAACACCAAGGCGCTGCTTCCCCGGCGTAATAGGCGTACTAGCGCCTGTTACGCCGGGGAATGCTTCCGTTAATTGGGAATCAACTGGCCAGAAATTGAAATTCAGGGGGGCGACGGACCTCTAGCTAAGGTGAAATAGTATATGAGGAGAAACCTTGTGCATCGCGAGTTACTAGGAACATCTAGTATCAAGAAGAAGCGGTCAACTAGTGTCTTCTGTGGGATGAATACCGTGCAAGCAGAGACGTAAGATTTGCACGAATAAGGGAAGAGGAGTACCTTTTTCGGTTGCCGGTGTGGTCACCTCCACATGTCGCGCCGATCTTCTTCTTTTTACCGGGGAAACCGATGTTCTGGAGGGTGCAGGCTTGGACGAACCCATGGCCAAATTGTTGACTGTGTTGCCATGGCCGTATGTCGGCGGAGGGGAAGCAGATCCGAGGCGGCGAAGGACGGCGTAGCAGGAACAGCTCCGGTGCGGTGGAGGGTGGCGAAGTTGGAGCGGCAGCGGTGAGGCGCAGGACGGCGTGGTTGAACTGGCTCGGGTACAGACGGCTCGGCCTCGGCTTCAACTACTAGCCGTGGAGGGCGTTGCGGTTGAGGTTGCGGTGGACGACGACGTCGGGGTATCGGCTCCGGCGTGATGGAGGAGGGCGGCGGTTGATGGGTGGGATGGGGTGGCGGACGGAGGACGCCGGGGTTTCGCGGCTGGTGGAGAGGTAGTTTTGGCGCCCACGGAGTACGAATGGGGAATCGGACGGGTGGGGGGAACCATGTTTCGGTCTGGGACGCGCTTGTTTTTGGCTTTTTTGAACAGAAGATGGGACGCGCTTGTTTGAAATTTGGGGAAAGTACAAACTTTGCCCCCCTCTTAAATTTCGGACCTACTGCGGGTCGGGGGTAGGATGGTAATCCCAGGTGTCCCAAATAGTGGGCGGGAGCGATTTCGGCCGCGCGCATGTGTGCTTAGGCGGCCATTGTGTATGAATGTTTTTCGGATGCGGTTGCGTGGCGTCTAGATGAAGCTACAAACCTACCCCGGTTTAGACCTTTGGACGTCGGGCCGGTAGGTTTCACGGGTCGGAGTTATTAGAAAAGTAATTTCCTTGTACTACCAAACATTGGTCTCACGCGGTTTCGGGCGAGTAGAGGCTCTTTTGGCGCTTCGTTCGAAATTTTGAAACACAAGCATTCACGTTTAGAGTACTCTTGAACTATGAGGATTGACCTAAATAGACAACGTTATATTTGACCTTGTATGTTTGAAAACCTCATTAAATTATCCGCTTCTTTTTGAAATTTTGACACTTGAAAATCCTATAACTACGATTATTTTGGAATGGAGGAGCTAAATTTGAATCTATTTTGTACACGACTACATATGCTATTATGTACAAAATCAGAGCAAAGATTGGTGCCCCCATAATTTAGGTATGGTTTACAAATGCCATGATATCAAATTCAAATAATTGAATGGACTTCATGTTGAATTCGATTTTTTAAACCACCTTAAGTTGAATTCAAATGTATGCTAGTTCATAGGTAGCTATTTATAATGTCCATTGTGTAACTTTCGTATGTATAATGTGCTTTACACACACAACATGAACTATACTCACGTTTATATTCGATTGCTAAAGCGATGCATTGTCTGGAGTTCAAAATACTAACTATGTGGATCAATTGTGTCGAATAATAACATAGACATGCTCAAATTCGATAGAATCTGGATGTCTGATGGATCAATGACCGCTCCTTACGCGAATTGCAAATATCATGATCCCATCCTAATATTTGGATACAATTTATATCTTTAATCAATGTGTAGAGCAGTCTTTTACGTGTAGTTTCACTCTCCATCGGTGGTCTCTCACACATGCTCACACACTCTCTCCCGAGGTGTCTTTCTCGCACACATGCTCTAGATATAACCCTTCCTCCCTCTCGTAACCATTTACAACTGTTTTCACTAACCTTTATCACAAGCACTCTTCCTCTCGCAAACATACACACGCACAATCCTCATCGACCCTTTCTATATACATGGACCTGCCTACGTGTCTCATGTACGCACATTATCTTTATGCCTGTCTCTCATGCATTGTCTCACACCTCTCTTCCTAATCGACGGGTATGATTCTAGTAGAGCATTCTGTAGGATGCCCCTTAAAGTTAGGTTGGATGAATAGTAATATCATAGATAAATGGGTTACCTTAGTCCGAGAACCTAGGGTTACAAATCCTAGCCGGCTTTGTCAGTGGACACAGAGTCCTTCACAATTCTGCTATCTTTGTCTTGTACGACTAGTCATCCATGGGTCTTCCTAAATGCGTCACGGGCCGACCAATGTGGCGCAGGATGGAACCGAACGAAGGGTCGCACCTCGACCCACCGGACCTCACGCGGTGACACACCCTCTGCCCCCACGTCTCATTATCTTCTCACACCCACACATACCAACACAAACACCACACACACCGAAAATTTCTCCTGGTGCCTCTATTCCCTCCCCCCCTTGCATATACACACTCAAGGGAATGGAATCTGTTGTCGTGACGTCATATTCGTCTCTCTCTCTAGACCACTCTCATTTCTCGTGCTATCTCTCCCACGCCCCCCCGTCGGCCCCTCTATCCATGCCTCTCTCAAATACGTAATACACACACATACCTCTCTAGGCCCCGCCAAATGCATCAACTACACATTCACACATGTTACATCACGTACCCCATTGATCTAAAAGGCCCTCTCTTCACGTTTATTTCGCATACAACATTCCTTTTGAATAAAGTGTGGCCAAAAAATTATTTTAGAGTTTCTACATATATATGACATTACAAAGTTATATGGAGGAGTACGAACGCTAAATTTGCATTGCATGGTGCCCACAATGATATTTATTCCGCACTGTGAATTTGTATATTTTTATACTATATACAAAGTTAGTCATAATAAAGAGAAACAAAGAGCATCTCTCTCTCCATCGCATACCCCCCTGTACGCCCCTTTCACGTATGCACACAAAACTATCTCCAGGTCCTCTAAAAGTAAGCCCCTGAAAATTCACGCATGTTTCATCTTTCTCTCGCGATATATGCAATGACGATCATTGTATTTGAAGCGAAAGCACGATACGTACATTGGACTTCAGAATCCACTCATTACAGTCACCATTTACGTTTAGTGGTTATTATACACTCATGGGCTCACCGTACAACTCTGTATTTGCTCATGACATGACTAGTTGACCAGTTAAACGCTCCACGTGGCACCTCTAGTGTTGCATCACATTATCTCACTACCATCATGCCCACCTGTCGACTTGTATCTACTCTACATGTACACTCTTATAAAATACATAAAATACACTCTTATAAAAAACAGAGTTGGTGATGATGGTGTGCCTGCCATCCTGCAATATAGGCCGTCCGATTTATATCTGACGGATAGGAAAGAAACTATGGCAAATTTGCAAAAAGGTACCCACACACCTCTCCACATTTGCAAATAAGGCCTTCCCTCGTTCATCCTTTTCTCTCACAAGATAAACAAGTCATACATATGCATCTTGATGTTACGTGCAACGCACGGGCATCTTGCTAGTAAGAATGAAAACAAAGGACAAAAAAATATTTGGACGGTGGTTCGAAGTCATGACCGCGGGCACAGCAGACAAGGTGGCCTTGTATTGGTATGCTGAGCCGTCTGTTTTAACATACAGGAGCTGGTGTGGTGATTATACACACACGCACGCATGCACACGAACTGCATCCACGCAACACTCACACAAACACATGCACCCACGCAAGCACGCAACACTCACACATACACACGCAGCCACGCACGCACGCAACACTCACACGCACGCAACACTTACATGCACACACGCACGCATGCATGCACACACGAGTACACCACACGACCAACACACACTCTCATGCTCAAGTGCTCAACCTACACGTGCATGCGCACACATCAGGCCCTGACAGACACATACACAACCAGGTGATTCCCGCGCACGGGTTGGAGCCTTGTCGCGCTTGCGTAAATTTGTGTTTATCTGACCTTTTGCCTATGCAAACTGACAGGTGGGACCCACAAGGAACGTGGTCAATTTAACTAGTCAACATGGCGCCACGCAGACTATTTGGCCGGTCAACAGAGTGCAATCCGATGCTGAACTGTGAGCAAGTGACCGTATAATCACCGCAAAACGTATATAGTGACCATAATCAGCTTATTCTGAAGTTCGGTGACCGTATTACGCTTTTCTATCCGTAGGCCCTCCAAAACTACATCTCTACACGTTCTCGCATGTTACATCTAACAACTATGCAATACAGCACTACTACTACACTCTAACACAATAAATCATATGTGTTTTTAGTTTTACTAGATATCATATTGTTACTTATAATTATTCAATTTGCATACATTAAAATTGCCTTTGAAATGTATGGCCAGTATCATCTACCGCGCTGGAAAAATCCCGCCCTTTCCTGTTTAATCGGGTTTGTATCGATGGATCGTGCGAAACAGCAAAACTATAGTACTATACAGTACAAGTGACAGTTCACTGGGCCGTCGTGTCATCTACTCCTCCGTCGTAAGAGTGGAGCGCTCGCTTTCATAAATCTTCTAGTCCCTTTCGCCGACATGTGGGACATCAAGCTACCGGGTCCACGTGCCATACCGGAATACAGTGCAGAGCAGCCGGGGTGAAGCACCCCAGTCATGGCGCCGGCGTAGTAATGAGCAATGAGGCGTCAAATCACAAAGTTGCACCTTTCCCGCAGTTAAGTTGGAGGGACGAAGCAACCATCATTTCACTCGTTGCTGAATCCGCTTCTCCCTCATCTTCTTCAACTTAACCACGTGTTGCTTCTGCCGTTGTTCTGCCTCATGTGGGACGCGGATCGGCTTGGTAAAGCACTGACACGTGGGACCGCATGTTAGCAAACCGCCAGGACAACGTCCTCCGAAAATAAGAAGCCTGATCCTAGACTTACAAAGGGCTATGTAGCTGCTACATATACTTTCCATCTAATCTATATATGCCCCCCTGATTTTCAGGTGGGGTGGGCCTAATCATATCCTTTAATCCAATCAAATAGTCCCACATCACATCAATTCGTAACTTTACGTAAACCATTATGTTGATGTAGCATTGCTCAAATAAGAAACCTCCCCCGCCATCCGCGCGGCAAAATCACCTCCTTTTTACTAATCTTGATTCTATAATTTTTTAGATCAATATAATTGAGATTTGTATAGATAGCACACAGGAGCAAAACCAAGTGGTACGGTTAAGGGCATCCACAATGTGTAGCCAAATGTGAAAATAGCTTTTGGCATCGTGGGAACCATTGTGGACGGTGTTGCCAAAGCCAAAAAGATGGAACCGAAGCTCCCTGATTGATTGATTGAAGGAATAGAAAAATGCAACGTCTCTCCTCTTTCTCCCATGCTTGGACGCTTTTGGCATCGTGGGAACCATTGTGGACGGTGTTGCCAAAGCCAAAAAGATGGAACCGAAGCTCCCTGATTGATTGATTGAAGGAATAGAAAAATGCAACGTCTCTCCTCTTTCTCCCATGCTTGGACGCATGTAGTACAGTATAGAGCACAGAGTCTACTCCCCTGTCCCTTCTATCACAAATCACAAAGCAGTGAGGCGTCAAATCACAAAAGCACGGACGAAGCAACCATCATTTCACTCATCGCTGACTCCGCTTCTCCATCGTCTTCTTCAAGAAACCATCTCACCGCACTAGTACTCCTAGTAGTACTAGTAAAGGACTTCCTGGATGCAAATAAGGCGGTTGTCTCGGCTTGCAGGTGGCACTTGCGAACGACTTACCGTGGTCTCCCTCAATGGTGTTCTCCGTCGAACGCACTTCGCCAAACCACCCAAAAAAAGATATCGTCGACATCACCGCAATGGGGAAGGAAGTAAATATAGTTACTACCTCCATTTTTTTGTACACAAGGCCAGTATATCAAAATTACAATTTGCAAAGGGCCACTAACACTAATCGAGGCAAAATTGATGGGGTTAGCAACCAAGGACATTAATATCCCCTGCATGCATGCGGAAGTGAGAAGGTTGGTTTGCATGGCGCTGCATTAATCAAGCGATGAGGAGTGAGATGGTTAGCTCTTTGGTCTTTGGAAAAAATACGCATTAATTGACACGTGAAACGAGGATTTGTATCGATTAAATCCCGTGAAGGAAAACCCCGCCTTTCTTTTTTAACACTAGTACTCCTAGCATGTACGTACTTATCCTTTTTGGGTCTAGGCCTTGCATTGCCAAACTTCGCCACACATTTTTGCCAAGCTTGCCTAAAGTTTTCAAAATGAGAAGGAGGTACACTTGCGCACAGCTGTCGCGGTCGCACCGCACCCTCACACGGTCCCTCCTGCACGCCGCGGTCGCACCGCACCCTCACACAGTCGCTCCTGCACGCCGCAAACCCAACCAAGGGAACGCACCCTCACTGACACGTGCTGTCGCATGTGAACAAACCAAACTCAGCCATCCTATCGCTGACACATAATTTTCGTTCATAGAGTATGTTTATCCAACCGCATGTTGGGGAGTAACCGTACGACCCGTGCAGTGGTCTGTTGGGGAAGAAGAAGAGGTGAGGAAGAAGGAAAGCAGGGTTAGGAGACGTAGGATATTCATCCAACCGCCTGAAATGGTAGACTGACCCAAGTAAGGCGACTTGCATAACAAATATATGTTTTTACACAGCAAAAGATCCATAAAAACAACAACATAAAGAAAAACTATCACTGCTCGCGGAAAGAGACGGCCTCGTCTTCTTTGGCTGCCGGCGTGAACCAGTCGTCGCTGCTGACGTGTGTCTCCGCACCGTGGTTGTCCTCGGCCTCCAGCTACTCGTTCAAGCGGAGCGTGCGGGCGCTCTGCACGGACGAGAGCACAGCCCGGTTCAAGTCGAGGACGTCCAGTGCCGCCTGCAGGAGGGCCTCGATGGCAGCGGCATCCGCGCGCTCCGCATCGAGTCGAGCCTCCGCCGCCCGGTTCAAGTTCAGGACGTCCGGTTCCGCCTGCAGGAGGGCGTCGATGAGAGTGGCATCCGCGCGCTATGCGTTGAGTCGAGCCTCTACCGCCCGGTTCAAGTCCAGGACGTCCGGTTCCGCCTGCAGGAGGCCTCGATGGCAGCGGCATCCGCGCGCTCCGCCTCAAGTTGAGCCTCCGCCGCCCGGTTCAAGTCCAGGACGTCCGGTTCCGCCTGCAGGAGAGCCTCGATGGCAGCGGCATGCGCGCGCTCCGCGTCGAGTTGAGCCTCTGCCTCCCGGTCCTCCTTTAGTATCGCCATGTTGAACCGCTGGTCCGCCTGCACAATGGGGGACTCGGACGCCGGCACGAAGTCGACGTCCATCGTCTCATACCCATCGGGGGCCTTCTGCGCCGCGACCTCCGCCATGAACATTGGATCGGCTTCCTCCTCCTCGTAGCTTGGCTCCAGAGAACTCGGGGATTGGCCCGCCGCAAAGCGAGCTTGGGAACGGAGGTCTGTGGCACCAACCGCCGCCGCAATTTTTGCGCGGCGCTCCGGCGTCAGCATCTTGTAGTAAGTGATCCTGCGGCGCACCATGGCTTTCCGGCGAACTAGGGGACGCTTGATGCGGGCTAGGGGATCGAAAGGTGGGGGAATGGGCTGGAGATTTGGTGTGGTTTTAGAGCAGTGGTTGGCGTAGGCCGAGCAGCGAAGGTTCTGGTGTGAATAGTGGTTCCGGTGACGACCGGTCAATCGATTTTGACTGTACATCGCTCTTGTCGCGTTCGCGTTGCAGCCCGGCACGCTGGACCCTCCACGTCGCTCACCGAATGGAACGCGCTTCGTCTTGCGTTTTCGCTCGCTTGTCGGACCGTGGTTGAGAGCAAACAGACGTCCCTCCCCCTCCCCCGCCCGCATCATTTATTATACCACCACTCCTTCCGTTTTATGCGGAGTAAATAAAAACAGAGGGAGTATACTACGGATGAGGATCCCCTGACGTGGCCAAACCCATTGAGTAACTGACATGCGGGGCCTAGCAAGCATGGGGTCCGCCAGTAAGTGATCGAAAGGGAGGGTAAGGCAGGGATACCACGTCAGAGGATCCACTTCCACTATACTACTTTGACCAAATGTTAGAGTAATAATATATGACATGCAACTTACACAAATGTTAGAGTAATAATATATGACATGCAACTTACACAAAGCATACAGGGTCTAATGCGTTTTTCGAGGCTAACTTTGACCAAATGTTAGAGTAATAATATATGACATGCAACTTACACAAAGCATACGGTCAAATTCGTATGTGGAAGGAGTTTCCAATGATATAATTTTCACATTATACATCTCATGTACTATTAATCTTGTCAATAGTCAAATTGGAAACCATCTCGAGTACAAATCTAGGAGTACGTACGAATCTAACAATATTGATTGGGCGTTGTTGAACGTTGATACCTTTTTTTTTATCAAAGTAGAGATATTTTGACTACACATAAAACTTATATGTAAACTAGAAAGGATAGGGGGAGTATATTGTACGTTCAAAAATGAAACGAACATTGAATACCCTTTATATATGATTTGCGGATGCTATGATCACCGGTTCAAAATTTTGAATCCGCCTTAGGTATCACGTGCCCCCACTCGTTCCCTCTCGATTTCATCTCGGGGTCCGGAGATCTATTGAAAGAGGACTAGGGTGGGTACATGCGAATGATACTCGGTGGAATGTTCAAATGAGGCATGCGGGAGGATGGACTCGACTGGAGGGCGACATGATCGATGGGGAAGAGGGTTGGAGAGGAATGAGAAATAAGAAAACGCCACATGATTATACTTGAACGGCTCAAATAAACAATAAGTTGTCTCGCTTGGCCTACATAGTGAAAGGCCTAATGCGCAACGCGGAGCACTGACGCTCGAATATGGCCGGGAAAACAGGGAAACCGACATGTGGGGCACACCCATCGGGACGACGTAGCGCAGACTAGTCCAATGGAGGAGCTGGCCCACGACCTCCTCGCCACCGACAACCGTTCATGTGGGTCGTTGGGGCCAACAACGGGGCGCAGCTCCAGCACCGCCTCTGGACACGGCGACCGCGGTGAGCGACACGCTCATATCGTCGCTAGACACGGTCGGTTTCAGTGTGCCGAGGGTGGCGTTAGTGCTGTGGCACGACCAACGGTATGTTTGGTTTGTGCCCAAGGTTGCCCCATCAAAGCATTGGGTAGCCAAAATTTTGGTTGAGGTATTGGTTGCCCATGATTTGGCTGACATTGGCAAGAAAAATGAACTAGAGTTGGCTAGAGTTCATTGGCATGCCAAAGAAATGGCAACCATCCAAACAAAGACCAATCTTTGGGTCATGACCAAAATTTTGGTTGAGGTATTGGTTGCCCATGATTTGGCCGACATTGGCAAGAAAAATGAACTAGAGTTGGCTAGAGTTCATTGGCACGCCAAAAAAATGGCAACCATCCAAACAAAGACCAATCTTTGGGTCATGACCAAAATTTTGGTAAGGTGCACTTTGGCCACAATCCAAACACACCCCAACGCCCGGCTCGTCGAGGATGCACGGGGCGCCGCGACGCGTCCGCGGAGTGGTGTAGCGCGGCCAACTGCGTCCTCTGGACCTGAGACCATGCCGGGTCGTCTTGCTTTTTCAATGACATGCGGGGATCGCATGTGAGCAAAGGGCATCTCCAACGTTGCCACGACCGCAGCTGACTACCCTGGCACACCAAAACCCTCGTCCCTCGCGCCGTCGCGCGGTGCGTTCCCAGCCGGCGCCAGCTGCCCGCATTCATGCCGTCTGTTCGTATGTCGTCGTTAAGAGGCTCGGTGCCCGAGGAACCAACTCCGGCGACTTAATGACGTACCCGGACGCTTGGCCTCACCGGAATGCGCTACTTAAAGCGGCAACGCCCAGCTAACCTCCACACCATAGCGCATCGTCCTCCTACCTGGCACCACATCCGCCATGACCGCAAGTGCGAACGCTCTGCGGGAGAGCTTGTCTTCGGGGATGAAGCTCGAGGTCGCCGCCCTCGCTCAAGTCGCCTCTCGCGACGCAATAGCGGCGTAGCCAGACGCGGACGCGACAGCACAAGCGGTGGCCACGCTGGCGGCCGACGATGGGAGCACCGTCAGCCACGCGTCCTACTTGCCGCCTGTAGCACCCACGATGCGGCTATATCTCCCACGTGTCGAGGCACGACTTAGAGGCATAACCGCATGGTGGTTTTGTCGCAATAAGGGTCATCTTCACACAACCCCATGTAATGAACAAGAATGGGATAAAGAGTTGGCTTACAATCGCCACTTCACACAATACATAAATAAAATCATACATCATTCAAAATACACACATAGACCGACTACGGTCAAAACCAAATACAAAGAAGACAACCCCAAATGCTAGATCCCCGATCGTCCCAACTGGGCTCCACTACTGATCAACAGGAAACGAAACAACACAACGAACAAGAGCTTCATCGAGCTCCCACTTGAGCTCGGTTGCGTCAACTGCACTGGTCTCGTCGGCACCTGCAACTATTTTTGTAGAATCTGTGAGTCACGAGGACTCAGCAATCTCACACCCGCGAGATCGAGACTATTTAAGCTTATGGGTAGGAAAGGGTAGTGAGGTGGAGCTGCATATAAGAGCGAGAAGAGAAGCAACGGAACGGTCGTGAAGCTAGAAGTGATCAAGAAGTGATCCTGAAATACTTACGCACAACCATAACACAAGAACCGTGTTCACTTCCCGGACTCCGCCGAAAAGAGACCATCACGGCTACACACACGGTTGATGTATTTTAATTAAGTCAAGTGTCAAGTTCTCTACAACCGGATATTAACAAATTCCCATCTGCCACATAACCGCGGGCACGGCTTTCGAAAGATAATACCCTGCAGGGGTGTCCCAACTTAGCCCATTATAAGCTCTCACGGTCAACGAAGGATAAACCTTCTCCCGGGAAGACCCGATCAGTCTCGGAATCCCGGTTTACAAGACATTTCGACAATGGTAAAACAAGACCAGCAAAGCCGCCCGATGTGTCGACAATCCCGATAGGAGTCGCACGTACCTCGTTCTCAGGACACACCGGATGAACACTACGTACAACTAAAACCAGCCCTCACGTTTCCCCGAGGTGGCGCTGCAAGTGGCTCTAGTTTGGACCAACACTCCGAGGAGCACTGGCCCGGGGGGGTAAAATAAGATGACCCTCGGGAGCGCGACTCCCAAGGGAAAAGGGCTAGGTGAGGCAAATGTAAAACCAAGGTTGGGCCTTGCTGGAGGAGTTTTATTCAAAGCGAACTGTCAAGGGGGTCCCATAAATCACCCAACCGCGTAAGGGACGCAAAATCAAGGAACATAACACCGGTATGACGGAAACTAGGGCGCCAAGAGTGGAACTAAACACCGGGCATAAGGCCGAGCCTTCCACCCTTTACCAAATATATAGATGCATTAATTAAATAAGAGATATTGTGATATTCCCAAAATATCCATGTTCCAACATGGAACAAACTTCATCTTCACCTGCAACTAGCAATGTTATAAGAGGGGCTGAGCAAAAGCGGTAACATAGCCGAACAACGGTTTGCTAGGAAGGGTGACAAAGGTTAGAGGTTCATGGCCATTTGGGAGGCTTGATAAGCAAGTGGTAGGTAGCGCGACATAGCAATAGAGCGAACAACTAGCAAGCAAAGATAGAAGTGATTTCGAGGGTATGGTCATCTTGCCTGAGATCCCGCAAGGAAGAAGAACGAGTCCATGAAGAAGACAAACGTACGTAGTCGAACGAATCCTCACAACTCCGGAACGAAACCAAAGCTAACGAGAGAAGCAACCCGGAAAGAAACAAACAACATAGTAAACAACCACCACATACACATGGCATGATGCACAATCAAGTATGATGCATGTCCGGTTTAATGAGGCATGGCATGGCAAAGTGCAACAAACAATACTACAAATTAAGTGGAGCTCAATATGCAACGAGTTGCATATTGACGAAACACCACATACGATTATTTAGTTCTCTCTCGTTTATGTACCCAACAATATTAAATGTTGATTAACATGGCAAGAGGTGAGACATAAGTAAACTACACATTTTAGGCAATTTAAATAAGGCCGGAAACATCAAACAACAGTTCCGATAAATCCTCATGTCATTTAGCAATTTAAAGCAAACAACAATTTTAAACGTTTTAAATGTTATTATCATGATGCAGATGACACATGCAAGTTTTAAGCAATTTTATGGAAATGTTGACATGAGCATGTTATGAAGCATTTGTCACCGTGGTGGAAGAAAGGGGTGCCACGGCAACGAATCCGAAAATGATGCCACGACAACATATCGGTTCCGATAGCTCACGGAGATACCGGTGCAAAAGAAGTGGGCGTGAGCGTGTCATGCAAGGATGGTGGGGTGCTCCCGGATTCCGGGTTCCCACGGTACGGTGGCATGGCAATCGAGTAACGTGCAAAGACCTCTCTCGGACACGGTGCAAACACGAGCATCTCATACAACACACATGCATTCGTTCACGGGCGTCGTCTCGGGGTTATACCTTTGAAGCGTGCGTTTCGGAACGGATCAAGTTCGGTACGATGTAGAGGAAGTAGTCGTTCACGGGTCATCGTGGGAAGTAGTTGTACATGTTTCGTAGATGAACTTGGCGTAACCGTGCGGTAGTCGAACTTGGCGACGGTAGTGGTACGCGTTGTCTTGTCGAATCCGAGCGACGGTAGTCGTACACGACATGTTGTGGAAGTAGTGGTACACATATCAAAGAGGAACTTGACAGAATCCAGTCCCCGGGGTCGTCGCGGTACTTGTAGCTCTGTAACTCCACCGTTCATTGCGTAATCGTACATGGGTCTCGGGTCTTGGTCCTGAACTTGAGGAAGTCAACAGTCGAAGTGACCCACACGAGCACTCACGCACGGGCAAGAGAGCGGGCGCTGATGCTCACGCGACGAGCAGAGAAAACAGAGGTCGGCAGCAGGGACTTGGCGCTGGTCGATGCGGGCGAGCAGAGACGCATCCTCCACCCCGTTCGAACGAAGCAGAGGCGGAGCAGGGGCTTGCAGCGGCGCGAGATACGCCGAAGATGAAGACGGCGGCCACGGGACGGCGACTGGGTCAGCGGGAACCAGCCGGATCCGAGGCCAGGGAGGTGGTGGAGCTCCATGCAGAGGAGGAGCGCGGTAGCAAGGCGACGGCAACAGAGCAGCCGCGGGAGACCGAGTGGAGCGGCGAGGTGCGGACATGGGCAGAGGAGAAACCCGGCGAGGAAGGAGAGGGCACGCTGGACGAGGGGTCACCGGACCTGGCGATCTCCGGCGGCGGAGCAGGAACAAACGGAGGGAGGACAGATGACCGGGCGACGGCAGGGTCAGCAGGGGCACGGGGCTGAACGGCCTCGCGTGCAGCGGTGGGAGGAGGCGACGAGGGGAAGGTTGGGCGCGAGCTCCTGCTTGCGGGATCGAGCGAGAGGCTCTCACTCCTCTCTGGCGGCACGAGCAGGGGAAGGAGATGGGGATCGGGAGAGAGCGTGGTGAGGGGCTAGGGTTAGATAGGCATGCGGCTGGGCCTGCGCTGGTTGGTTAGGCCCAAGAGGCCGGCTGGGCTGCAAGGCTGCGCTCTCTCTCTCTCCCTCATATTTCTTTTAATAGAAAAGAAATTAGAGAGAAGAAAAGAAAGGAAGGGTTAGGGAAAGGATTTGCGCATGCGGTTAATTTCCCGGGCTCATAAAAATGCGCTTGATCCAGGAAAAATAGAAGTGGCATGATTGAAAGATATAAATTCAAATGCATTTGAATTTAATTCAAATGATTTGAATAGGAACTGTGGGTTGGGAAGGTCAAAAAATGTTCGGATTTTTGGTGGAGCTCCGGAAAGTGAAGAAAGAATTTAGGGCAGAGTTTGGAGACCAAACTTGAAGCAAAAAAGGCACGGAATTATTTTGCAAGTGTGTTATGGTTAATTCCAAAGTTAATGGAATATTTTAATATAGCTCCCTAATAATATTGGGAGATTTTTATATGTTGTAAAGAGAAATCACCATGTGAATTTCCCTCGATTCAAATGGATCAAAGATCCATGAAATTTATTCAGTTGAGTTTTTTTAAAAAAGGTTGCATGATGACATGATGCAATGCAAGAGATGCAACAAACAAAAAAAATCACACGATGAAACTCAGAGCATCTGGAAGTCTTCTGGAGCGTCGGTCTCGGGGCGTTACAACACTCCACCACTACAAGAGGATCTCGTCCCGAGATCTAAGGACGGCACCGGAGAAAAGCGGAAGAGGAAGAGAAGAGGTAAAGCTAAGTTGCTTCTTTGACAAACGAGTGAAACCACGAACCTTGAGAGATTGAACGAACGAAAAGAGAGAATACAAGGGAGATGAACGAGATTGAAAACACTCCATTATCAAAGAGGAACAAGGAACATTGCGAGAACCTTTGTAGGTTGAAGAATATGGAACAAGAGCTTAACGGATCAAAAGGAATATGAAAGCACACCGGTAGAAAAGAGAAACAAGGAACACCATGTGAACCTTGGAGTTTGCAAAGCTATGAATGACGAGAACAATGGACGAGAAGTACAAGCAAGCACTCCGGTTGAAACGAGATGTACAAGGAATGATAATGATCAATTACGATAATGCTCCGGTTGGAAAATGGAAGGGGTAGAATGTGAACTTGGCAAAAAGAAAGCACTTGGATGAGACTCCGGTTAGAAGAGGAATGATAGACACAACACTCCGGTTAAAACAAGATAAAGAAGGAATAAGATTGATATAATTTGGAAAGCACTCCGACTGTAAATGGAAGGAATTACATGAACTTGAGAAGATGGGATGACACTTGATGAAATCAGCAACACACTGCCTATGGAACTATTGAAAGAATGGCACAATGGGTCAGAAAGATTTCAGACAGCACTCCGGTTGAGAAGGGACGTAAAACTTGACAGAAGGGGAAGAACTTGAAAAGAGGGCACAACACACCGGTTGGAAATGGATAAGCACGAAAAGAACACGGTCCTCACAAATCGAGATGATGAGTGAAGAGAGCAACATCACCATGCCTCCGGAACAAAAAATAGAAGATAGATCATTGGAATAAAGCAATGGAGAAGAAAATGACAACTTCTGCCACAAATGAGCTTGGAAAGCACCCTTCCAAGAAGGTTATAACGGAGTTGTTGGAAAATCAACAACGAAAAGAACAAGCTTGATGAGGGCTTATGGAACACATCTCCAAATCATGAGGTGACAACCCGCCACTAACGGAAACAGTTGATTGGATTGAGATCAACAAGGAGATGAAAAACTTATTTCACCGGGAGGATAAATGAAGGACTTGGGTCATTTATAAGCACCATAAATAGCAACAATCCTTAGGGAAAGCTTTAGGTGAAATATAACCCAAGATAACTCCAACAAAGAGATTGACTGGTCGAAAAGATCTCCTGAACGAAGAGAAAAATGATGGATTTAAATATCTCATTCTTAACAACTTGTGAATCATGAAAGAGGAAAAGAAGTTGTCAAAATGACATAACACCACCTCAAAAGATAAGGTAGAAATAATTTCATTTCGGAATGCAAGATGAAGAATGCTTGAACTCCTCAAAACAAAACATGTTTTGAACACCATGTTTATTTTGGAGTAAGCTTGACGGATCATAACTTTGAGAAAAATCTTGAAGAACAAAACGAGAATGAAAGGAATCCTTGATGAACCATCATGTAGAGCCTCCTTGAAGAACTCAGGTAATAAAAGGATGATAAAAGGAAGAGAAGTTGAAAACACAAGGTGAAGCCTTGCGATGGTTTAGATGGAGCTTCACGACGGGATAAAGCGGAAGAACTTGGAACTCCGGAAGAAGGAATTAATCACTTGGATGAAACAAGAACAAGAATTATGTTATATGTATCCTTCACCAATTTAGATTGATGACAAGCAACGGATTTGGCATACTACTAATTCTCGTTGAAAAAGGATTGAAGAGAGATATTGCTCAAACTTGAGAAAAGTCTTCAACGATCCGCCGGTAGGATTTGGAAAGAAAGAATGAATTGATATGATAACCAAGAAAAGAGAAATCTTGAACGAACCACCATAAGAATTGAAAATGAACGAAGAAAAGATAAAGAAACATCGGGAAAAATTAGAAAATGAACGAAGATACATGAGAGAATTTAGATACAAGTGAACGCAGAGATCCCGAGCTGATTAGATAATACTTGAATGATGCACTGGTATGATTTGGAGAGCAAGAGCTGAAAGCTGGAATGAGTAATTCTGAGATGATGAGCTCCGGAGAAAAGAAATGGAAACAACTCATGAAATGCCCCGGATGGGTATGAAAAGAATTCTCGCAATCGAAAACAATTATGAGAGGATGGCATCAAGCTTGAACTACGCATCTTTGGAAATACGGGTAAGGATTTGGAGGAAAAATCCTCTTCGGTCTTCAAAATCCGAGAATGACGATGAGAAACACCACCATGAATTGTTGAGGCACTCCGGAATGACAATTAGAAAGGTTGAACCAACAATGAAAAGAATTTGAAAGATCTTGGAGAAAGACATATGACTGATGATAATTCATTCTTACGTCAAACTTTGCAATGAATTTGAGAATAACTCCGAAAAGAATTAGAAGAGTCAGGTAAGATCCTGGGAAAAGACCTGTGGGTTAGGGCCCACTCAAAAGAAACACCGTTGAAATGATTTAAAAGAGAGATTGCGCCGGTTCAATTAAATGGCTTGAATGAGGTAACGCCCTCGAAATAGTTAGGATTGATGCGGAGTGGAAACACGAATTTTCAGAGATATCTTCAACACTCCGGAACACATGGAAAGCGAGAGGTGAATGATTAAGAGATACACCGGCATGAGAAAAACATTTGAAACAAGGAAAGGAATGTGACCAACATTGAAGGCCTGAATTTAGTCCACCGGAGAAGAAAAAGAACGAAGAATAATAAACTTGAAGCTCCGTTAGTATCTTCATGGGAAAATCACCGGATAAGAACATTGAAAGAAAAGAATGAAGAGACTTCGCATCAATAAAAAGGATACCTTATTAAGAAATCTGAGTCCTTGAAGAAAAAGGGTGGGAGGGCGGGAAAACAAAGGCAACTTGGGGCTGATGGAATAAACACCGTTGAGAAAAAACTTAGAATTAATCTCGCGAATGTTGACATGATCGGATCCACTTGAAGAGAAGCACGCCGGTTGGAAAAAGAGTTGACATGACAACCTCAAAGATCAAGAAGGATTAGCACTCCCATAGAAATATGAGAACACCGTTTAGGGAAGGTATGGATCAACACTTGACAATGAAGCAACTCGAATACCACAATTAAAACAAAACAAAGGATTGGCTTGCAAAATAAGCCAGAAACAAACATATGATAGATCCCATATCGTATCATGTGTGTGTTGGAAAGATATCCTACGAGATACTTGAATTCCCACTTATAAACTCCCAAAACTTTCTGGTTATGCAATCTGGTGTTGGGGATACAGGGGACACAATATATCTCACCCAAACTAACAATCCCTAGATCCAGCTGTATCCATCCGTCAACACATAACCAAGAAACCTTCGGAAATCGTGTACCTCAACCTTCGAAAAGCATCCGTTACACGAGTTATGGCAATACTCCCGAACTCCCGCCCCAGTACTGGGTGGCGTCGAGGTGATCTCACCAACAACTGCATAAAAGAGATTTTCGATGTCGGCGAAACTCAGGTATTCCAGAACTGCAATGATAAAATTGTGACGACAACACCTCGGAGCTCAACTCCCCGGGACACTGCCACAACCCCTAAATGTCAGGAGGCACCAAGAACAATGTTCTCGTCACAAAACCATCGGAACGATTCTAAGATACCCGCGTGATCCTAAATTTTTTTAGTGAAATTTGAGGAGAGGAAGGTCAAAACATCTACATCAGGAGACCTCACCAGAGCGACGAAGGGGCTGGGGAGTAAAAAGAATCCTACTCTCCAATATATTTAATCCTGAAAACTCAAAACATTTTTGTTATAGACTCAACAACACCAGCGATTCGATCAAGCAGGGGGCTCCTAAGTCGGGGATGGCTCTGATTACCAACTTGTAACACCCACGATGCGGCTATATCTCCCACATGTCGAGGCACGACTTAGAGGCATAACCGCATGGTGGTTTTGTGCAAGAAGGGTCATCTTCACACAATCCCATGTAATGAACAAGAATGGGATAAAGAGATGGCTTACAATCGCCACTTCACACAATACATAAATAAAATCATACATCATTCAAGATACACACATAGACCGACTACGGTCAAAACCAAATACAAAGAAGACAACCCCAAATGCTAGATCCCCGATCGTCCCAACTGGGCTCCACTACTGATCAACAGGAAACGAAACAACACAACGAACAAGAGCTTCATCGAGCTCCCACTTGAGCTCGGTTGCGTCATCTGCACTAGTCTCGTTGGCACCTGCAACTGTTTTTGTAGAATCTATGAGTCACGAGGACTCAGCAATCTCACACCCGCGAGATCAAGACTATTTAAGCTTATGGGTAGGAAAGGGTAGTGAGGTCGAGCTGCAGCAAGCACTAAGTATATATGGTGGCTAACATACGCAAATAAGAGCGAGAAGAGAAGCAACGGAACGGTCGTGAAGCTAGAAGTGATCCTGAAACTACTTACGCACAACCATAACACAAGAACCGTGTTCACTTCCCGGACTTCGCCGAAAAGAGACCATCACGGCTACACACGAGGTTGATGTATTTTAATTAAGTCAAGTGTCAAGTTCTCTACAACCGGATATTAACAAATTCCCATCTACCACATAACCGCGGGCACGGCTTTCGAAAGATAATACCCTGCAGGGGTGTCCCAACTTAGCCCATTATAAGCTCTCACGGTCAACGAAGGATAAACCTTCTCCCGGGAAGACCCGATCAGTCTCAGAATCCCGGTTTACAAGACATTTTGACAATGGTAAAACAAGACCAGCAAAGCCGCCCGATGTGTCGACAATCCCGATAGGAGTCGCACGTACCTCGTTCTCAGGACACACCGGATGAACACTACGTACAACTAAAACCAGCCCTCAAGTTTCCCCGAGGTGGCGCTGCAAGTGGCTCTAGTTTGGACCAACACTCCGAGGAGCACTGGCCCGGGGGGTAAAATAAGATGACCCTCGGGAGCGCGACTCCCAAGGGAAAAAGGCTAGGTGAGGCAAATGTAAAACCAAGGTTGGGCCTTGCTGGAGGAGTTTTATTCAAAGCGAATCGTCAAGGGGGCCCATAAATCACCCAACCGCGTAAGGGACGCAAAATCAAGGAACATAACACCGGTATGACGGAAACTAGGGCGGCAAGAGTGGAACAAAACACCGGGCATAAGGCCGAGCCTTCCACCCTTTACCAAATATATAGATGCATTAATTAAATAAGAGATATTGTGATATTCCCAAAATACCCATGTTCCAACATGGAACAAACTTCATCTTCACCTGCAACTACCAACGCTATAAGAGGGGCTGAGCAAAAGCGGTAACATAGCCAAACAACGGTTTGCTAGGAAGGGTGACAAAGGTTAGAGGTTCATGGCCATTTGGGAGGCTTGATAAGCAAGTGGTAGGTAGCGCGACATAGCAATAGTGTGAAAAACTAGCAAGCAAAGATAGAAGTGATTTTGAGGGTATGGTCATCTTGCCTGAGATCCCGCAAGGAAGAAGAACGAGTCCATGAAGAAGACAAACGGACGTAGTCGAACGAATCCTCACAACTCCGGAACGAAACCGAAGCTAACGAGAGAAGCAACCCGGAAAGAAACAAACAACATAGTAAACAACCACCACATACACATGGCATGATGCACAATCAAGTATGATGCATGTCCGCTTTAATGAGGCATGGCATGGCATGACAAAGTGCAACAAACAATACTACAAATTAAGTGGAGCTCAATATGCAACGAGTTGCATATTGACGAAACACCACATACGATTATTTAGTTCTCTCCCGTTTATGTACCCAACAATATTAAATGTTGATTAACATGGCAAGAGGTGAGACATAAGTAAACTACACATTTTAGGCAATTTAAATAAGGTCGGAAACATCAAACAACAGTTCCGATAAATCCTCATGTCATTTAGCAATTTAAAGCAAACAACAATTTTAAACATTTTAAATGTTATTATCATGATGCGGATGACATATGCAAGTTTTAAGCAATTTTATGGAAATGTTGACATGAGCATGTTATGAAGCATTTGTCACCATGGTGGAAGAAAGGGGTGCCATGGCAACGAATCCGAAAATGATGCCACGACAACATATCGGTTCCGATAGCTCACGAAGATACCGGTGCAAAAGAAGTGGGCGTGAGCGTGTCATGCAAGGATGGTGGGGTGCTCCCGGATTCTGGGTTCCCACGGTACGGCGGCATGGCAATCGAGGAACGTGCAAAGACCTCTCTCGGACACGGTGCAAACACGAGCATCTCATACAACACACATGCATTCGTTCACGGGCGTCGTCTCGGGGTTATACCTTTGAAGCGTGCGTTTCGGAACGGATCAAGTTCGGTATGATGTAGAGGAAGTAGTCGTTCACGGGTCGTCGTGGGAAGTAGTTGTACACGTTTCGTAGATGAAATTGGCGTAACCGTGCGGTAGTCGAACTTGGCGACGGTAGTGGTACGCGTTGTCTTGTCGAATTCGAGCGACGGTAGTCGTACACGACATGTTGTGGAAGTAGTGGTACACATATCAAAGAGGAACTTGACAGAATCCAGTCCCCGGGGTCATCGCGGTACTTGTAGCTCGTGTAACTCCACCGTTCGTTGCGTAATCGTACATGGGTCTCGGGTCTTGGTCCTGAACTTGAGGAAGTCAACAGTCGAAGTGACCCACGCGAGCACTCACGCACGGGCAAGAGAGCGGGCGCTGATGCTCACGCGACGAGCAGAGAAAACAGAGGTCGGCAGCAGGGACTTGGCGCTGGTCGATGCGGGCGAGCAGAGACGCGTCCTCCACCCCGCTCGAACAAAGCAGAGGCGGGGCAGGGGCTTGCAGCGGCACGAGAGCCACCGAAGATGAAGACGGCGGCCACGGGACAGCGGGAACCAGCCGGATCCGAGGCCAGGGAGGTGGTGGAGCTCCATGCAGAGGAGGAGCGCGGGTAGCAAGGCGACGGCAACAAGGAAGGAGAGGGCACGCTGGACGAGGGGTCACCGGACTTGGCGATCTCCGGCGGCGGAGCAGGAACAAACGGAGGGAGGACAGATGACCGGGCGACGGCAGGGTCGGCAGGGGCACGAGGCTGAACGGCCTCGCATGCAGCGGAGGGAGGAGGTGACGAGGGGAAGGTTGGGCGCGAGCTCCTGCTTGCGGGATCGAGCGAGAGGCTCTCACTCCTCTCTGGTGGAGCGAGCAGGGGAAGGAGATGGGGATCGGGAGAGAGCGTGGTGAGGGGCTAGGGTTAGATAGGCATGCGGCTGGGCCTGCGCTGGTTGGTTAGGCCCAAGAGGCCGGCTGGGCTGCAAGGCTGCGCTCTCTCTCTCTCCCTCATATTTCTTTTAATAGAAAAGAAATTAGAGAGAAGAAAAGAAAGGAAGGGTTAGGGAAAGGATTTGCGCATGCGGTTAATTTTCCCGGGCTCATAAAAATGCGCTTGATCCAGGAAAAATAGAAGTGTCATGATTGAAAGATATAAATTCAAATGCATTTGAATTTAATTCAAATGATTTGAATAGGAAGTGAGGGTTGGGAAGGTCCAAAAATGTTCGGATTTTTGGTGGAGCTCCGGAAAGTGAAGAAAGAATTTAGGGCAGAGTTTGGAGACCAAACTTGAAGCAGAAAAGGCACGTAATTATTTTGCAAGTGTGTTATGGTTAATTCCAAAGTTAATGGAATATTTTAATATAGCTCCCCAATAATATTGGGAGATTTTTATATGTTGTAAAGAGAAATCACCATGTGCATTTCCCTCGATTTAAATGGATCGAAGATCCATGCAATTTATTCAGTTGAGTTTTTTAAAAAAGGTTGCATGATGACATGATGCAATGCAAGAGATGCAACAAACAAAACAAATCACACTACGAAACTCAAAGCATCTGGAAGTCTTCTGGAGCGTCGGTCTCGGGGCGTTACACCGCCGTCCAACGTTCGGCACCGCCGAGGTCGGGGACTCCTCCGAGGATGAGTAGGGCATGGGACGCGGCAGGGCATGGAGTGCCAACTGGCCGGTCCGTATCCCGTGTTCTACTCTTCCTCGCCGGAGACCGCACCTTCACTTCACGGGTCTTGAACCCCGCCCCCATACATAGAGATCGCAGATGGAGGACGTCGGTCGCCGCTGTAGAATAGGTTTAGGGTCGGGTTTCTTTTATTTTTCTGTCCTATAAAAGTTCGAAATGTAATGAAAATCTGCCGTGTTTGCATTAATCTCGGCCGGTGTATATGAACTTTCACAATAATATACATATTGTAGGAGTACAAGCAAGATGCCCGTGCGTTGCACGGAAGATCAAGATCTTGTGGGAGAAAAGGAAGAACGAGGGAAAGCCTTATCTGCAAATGTGGAGAGGACTGCGGGTAAATTGTCATAGTTTCCTTCCTACCCGTTAGATGTAGATCGGACGGCCTATATTGCAGGATGACAGGCACACCATCATCACCAACTCTGCTTTTTATTGAACCGAGACAAATCTAACATGGGAAGTAAAATAAACACATAGGGTCTATACATACACAAATTATCTTAGGCACTCCAATAGTACGTCCACTACACATTCACGCATTTCACATCTTTCTACATATACGGGAACCTAGGAAAGGGTTAATGTAAATTGCCTCTCTCTCTCCTCCCCTGATTTTCATGGTGGTGGGCCCCTCCCTCCCCCCAATCTACAATCAACAGCTCACATGTTTCACATTACGTTAATTACGTAACTGGGATTACGTAGGTGTAGCATTACTCGTCCTAAAAAACCCAACTAAGCCAACCTCCCAGCATATCGCACGGGAAAAGACCCGGCCGCGCCATTTTAGTCGGGATTACCGGATTACTAGTAGTAGTATCGATGGATCGCGCGAAGCAACAAATTTTTTTTCGAGGGGGCGAAGCACCTAGTTTAAAAGGAAAAAAGGCGGTACACGCACAACACTCCTGTCGCGGTCGCATTGCACCCCACACACGTTCGGTCCTGCACACGGCTCACGCAAACGGAACGCGCTTCGGCTTGCCTCTTCACTGACACGTGGGACTGCACTTGGAGAAACCGACCATGCGCCAAACTCCCCCCTCCCGCCGCGCGAAAATCCTCCCCCCCCCACACCCAAAAATTCCCCCAAATCCGATTCAACCGCCCTTCAGCCAACTAGCCAATAATATTCCCCAAACCCCCCTCCCCCCTGTCC